>NC_084995.1:37774776-37947276 GCF_963854185.1 Sardina pilchardus | reverse complement strand
GCCATAGTAGAACTTTCAGGGAAGATTCCCTAAAGGTTAGCTGAAGGTTATAGAGTATCTTTTAGAGAACGTTCTAGAAACATTCACTGAAGCTTCCACAAATTGAAATCCTTAGAGGACGTTCTCTAAAGGTTTAGATTTACTGTATGTAACCTTCGAGCAAACCTTCAGGAACTTTCCCCGAACCTTATGCGCTTGTTGGGATGTGCTATACTGCAGATATGTTTCTCATTTGAAACTTTCAGAGAGAATGTGCTGTATATTTAATCTTCCCATTTCACATGCTTGCCTTTTACAACACACTAACGTCTCTGCACACTTACCAGTGCAGTCAGGGAACCGGAGGCCTGGATTGGAGCAGCGGTCACAGTACTGCCCAGTCACTCCGGGTCGACACACACACTGCCCAGACGAAGGGTCACAGGCACCGCCCTGGGATCCTTCTGGGTGACACAGGCACACTGAGAGACAGACAGAGTAAAATGGGGAGTTACTGCATGTCTCTGGTGCCCCATGTTCTGAATTGCAGATATGTCTCAATTTAAACTTTCAGAAAGCTTTCGCTGTATATTTGATCGTCCCATTTCACATTTGCCTTTGTCAATACACTAATGTCTCTGCTGGTCGGGCTGTAGCTTGAACATTTACCAGTGCAGTCTGGGAACTGGAGGCCTGGGGTGGAGCAGCGGTCACAGGGCTGACCAGTCACTCCGGGTCGACACACACACTGCCCAGACGAAGGGTCACACACATTTCCCTGAGATCCCTCTGGATCACACTGGCACACTGAGAGATAGACAGAGGAAAAAGGGAAATTACTGACAGAACAAATTTTCGTTTTGGGGAACATTCTGCAAACGTTTGCTGAAGTGTGCAGGAAAGTTCGCAACAAACGTTCCCTCATGGTCATTCAGGAACGTTTTCTTAATGATGCCGGGAGGTTCCTTTGTGGACAAATATTTGGTTCAGGTAACGTTTGTGGAACGTTCTGTGAACTACGTTCAAAACTTGAGCAGAGGAGCCGGTAAAACGTCTTTTATGGGCAATTTTTTTTTTTTTCAATCTTCGTTTGACATTATTTCCCCTGCATGCAATATGGAACATTTTTCATATGGGTAGACACTGCTCAGTCAATTGTGCAAGCTGTGGAATAGCTACTGTTGGGGGGAACGTATCGGTAATAGTTAGGCTTATCTTCCAAATGTCTGTTTATATCTACTTACCTCTCTCACTCTACGTGTCTCCATGGCGATGACATTTCATGTCGGACTGAGGTTTGAAACACTTACCAGTGCAGTCTGGGAACCGGAGGCCTGGATTGGAGCAGCGGTCACAGTACTGCCCAGTCACTCCGGGTCGACACACACACTGCCCAGACGGAGGGTCACAGTAACCGCCCTGGGATCCTTCTGGGTGACACAGGCACACTGAGACAGACAGAGGAAAATGGGGGAGTTACTGCATGTCCTCTGGTGCCCCATGTTCTGTATTGCAGATGTTTCTCAACTTAAACTTTCAGAAAGCTTGTGCTGTATATTTTATCTTCCCATTTCACATTTGCCTTTGTCAACACACTAATGTCTCTGCTGGTCGGACTGTAGCTTGAACACTTACCAGTGCAGTCTGGGAACTGAAGGCCTGGGGTGGAGCAGCGGTCACAGGGCTGACCAGTCACTCCGGGTCGACACACACACTGCCCAGACGAAGGGTCACACACATTTCCCTGAGATCCGTCTGGATCACACTGGCAGTCTGAGAAATGGACAGAGGAAAAGGAGAAGTTATTGATGTCTCACAAGCCCCAACCCGGCAAACAATTTCCAGCTCGGGGAATGTTCCACGGATGCGCAAATGTTCGCTGCAAAGGTTCCCTCATGGTCATTCAGAAAAGTTTTCTTAATGATGCCGGAACATTACTTGTGTGTGGTCAGATCTCTGGTTCGGGTAATGATCATAGAACATTCTTTGAACCATGTTCAAAACTCGAGCAGAGGAGCCAATATAAATGTTTTTATAACGTCTTTTATAGACGATTTCTACTTTCGTTCGACATCTTATTTCCTCTGCATGCAATATGGACACAATAGGCTTATAAAATTGTTTTTTATTATGCAAAACACCATCAATGAGTATACAACTGTATCAACTATTGCCTTTCAAAATTCAAACTAAGAATAATAGCCTAAAACGAGGCTGCAGATATTTAGCATTCTAAACTTTCAGTGAGCATGTGCTGTATATTTCATCTTCCCATTTCACAGAATTGACTTTAGCAATACACTAATGTCTCCAGTAGTTGGACTGCAGTTTGAACACTTACTAGCGCAGTCTGGGAACCGGAGGCCGGGATTGGAGCAACGGTCACAGTGCAGCCCAGTCACTCCAGGTCGACACACACACTGCCCAGACGAAGGGTCACATGCACCGCCCTGGGATCCTTCTGGATTACACTGGCACTCTGAGAAATGGACAGAGGAACATGGGAAGCTACTGATGTCACGCACACCCCATCCCAGCTAACAACTTTTGGTTCTAGGAACGATCTGCGAACGTTCACTGAAGGATGTGGAAACGTTGGCAGCGAAGGTTCAAAGGTTCCCTCACGGTCATTCAAGAAAGTTTTCTTAATACTGACGGAATGTTATTTTGAGGTTACAAATTTGTTTCGGGTAACGCTCGTGGAATATTCTTTGAACTATGTTCAAAACTTGAGTAGCGGAGTCAATAATGTTTTTATAACGTCTTTCATGGGCGATTTCTACTTTCGTTTGACATCTTATTTCCTCTGCATGCAATAAGGACACAATAGGCTTATAAAAATCTTTTTAATACACAAAGTTATTTCATTATATCAATGGCTATAAAACTGTGTTTCAAAATCCAAACTAAGAATAATAGCCTATAAACGAGGCTGCAGTTATATTTCTCATTCTAAACACAGCACATGTATCAGAGACTAATCTTTCTGTTGGTTGGACTGGTCTGAACACTTACCAGTGCAGTATGGGAACTGGAGGCCTGGATTGGAGCAGCGGTCACAGCGCTGACCAGTCACTCCGGGTCGACACGCACACTGCCCAGACCCAGGGTCACATGCACCCCTCTGGGAACCGTCAGGATCACACTGGCACACTGAGAGAAAAGGTAAAGCTACAGTATGGATGTGTCTCAAACCGCATATTTCAGCAGTACACTGCTAGTGTGCATTGGGCACTTAAACTAAGTATTTGAAGTGTACAAGTAGGTGTTTTGAGACACAGTCTGTCTCACCTGACTCAAGGCTATTCAACGCTCTCACTCAAAAAATGCTTACCGGGATTTCGTTATGTTTTGTTAACAATTAAATGACGATTGCTATATGGGATAGTAACCATTCCTATACAAAATCATCCATATTGTAGCCAATATAAAATCTTTTTCTATTGATATTGTGTTTGTAGGGGATTGTAGGGTAGATGCAATGGATTTGGTGTTCTACGGGATTGTAGGGTAGATACAATGGATATTGTGTTCTAGGTCTAGGGGATTGTAGGGTAGATGTAATGGATATTGTGTTCTAGGGGATTGTAGGGCAGATGTAATAGATATGGTGTTCTAGAGGATTGTAGGGTAGATGTAATGGATATTGTGTTCTAGGTCTACTGTAGGAGATTGTAGGGTACAGTAGATGTAATGGATATTGTGTTCTAGGAGATTGTAGGGTAGATGTAATGGATATTGTGTTCTAGGTCTAGGAGATTGTAGGGTAGATGTAATAGATATTGTGTTCTAGGGATTGTAGGGTAGATGCAATAGATATTGTGTTCTAGGAGATTGTAGGGTAGATGTAATAGATATTGTGTTCTAGGGATTGTAAGGTACAGTAGATGTAATAGATATTGTGTTCTAGGAGATTGTAAGGTACAGTAGATGTAAGGTTGACACATACCAGAGCAGTATGGATGCCCATAGTGCCCAGTGGCACATTGTTCACACTGCTGGCCAGCGTAGTTGGCCCGGCATCTGCATTCGCCTCTGGGCCCACACGACCTGTCGGCCACCCCATGGCCATCACAACGGCACTCTGGGAAACATGACAAAGATCTATTCAGGCTACAGACCATTCAACGCTAAACCCCCCCCCCAAAAAAAGCCTTGAGAACGTTTGACTTTTCAAACACCTCCAAGGGTGAATCTTGCAGCTTCTTTACTACTATGTTTTGAGTTGGAATAAGTGGTGTTGATGCAGGAGGCTCACCCTGACAGTACGGGAAAGAGTGGAATCCTTCATGACAGCGATCGCACCGCTCCCCAGTGATCCCTGGACGGCACACACATTGCCCCTGTGCAGTGCATATCTCTGGCAGAGTGCCCTGTTGCTCACACTGGCAAGCTGTTCACAACACACACACACACAAACACACACACACACAAACACACACACACACACACACACACACACACACAAAGAGGACAGAATGTAAACCACAAGTGCAGATATCCTCCTCTTCTCTCATAATGTGCATTCAACGAGATGATTCCAGCAGCAGAAAGGTTTCACAGCAACACACATCAGGCAGCGCTGACCGAACAAAAGGCCTTCTCTTGAGTGGCCGCCCGCTGCCTCAGCTGTGAGGTGACGGGGAGTCAGCGCTGCCCACCTACTCGCAGACACACACAGCGCGTCCTTCTGCGCTGCCATTCACTCCTGGCACAGACGCCAGGGCCCACGGGACCGGACGGGAAGAGCTGGCCCAGGGGCATGCAGCCACCGCAGAGCACAGGCTCCATCTTACCGGGGGCAACAATGCAGGAGTGAAATGCTGTGTGTGTCTGTGTGTGTGTGTGTCTGTGTGTGTGTGTGTGTGTGTGTGTGTGTGTGTGTGTGTCTTCCCTGCAGGACAATAATACAAGACTTCTGTGGTCTTTTATAACTTTCCAGTGATTGTTCGGCTTGTTCTGAGCCCACTGCACTTTCCATACGGCCTCCTCCACAGGCGAGGGCAGCACGAAGGCTGTGCCAGGGCTGAATAATGCCAGGCAGCCCTGCAGCGCTCCACAACACAGAAGGCCTTCATTGTTTAGGCTGGCACTAAGCAGACCTCACCCCTCCCCATACCCCCTCACCCCCCCCCACTAACACCCCCCCGCAACACACACACACACACACACACACACACACACAGAGAGTCACTGAAATAAACAAATAAAATGTGGAAACGAAAGCCAAACAAGGATTAGGGATGACATTCTTAGTCGGTCAAATCTCAGAGAGAAAGCAAACAACTGCTTTCCCACATTAGTAGGCGAATGAATAAGTACAGCCTGCAATGTACTGTACATATGCACAACTAAAATGGATATTTATCATCTGTAATCCTTTGCCCTGTTTTTGTTGTCACATTGAGAGACTGTTATGGCTAAATCTTTGAAGTGCTTTGTAGTGGGTGGCCACAATTACCGATCTGTTTGTACAGTACTGTAAGCGGATGCCAAAAACATAGCTATTAAGATAAAAACAAATCATAACCAGTAAATGTCAAAATGCAATAGCTGCGGGCCATCTCAGCTGCAGGATCAGAGAGTTGCTTCACTACAGCCAAAAGGATAAACATACACCACACTACACCATTCACCATAGCCTGCTTGCCATATGATATAAAAGTGTGATGGCACATTTACGATGCCACTGAGTGAAGTGACATCTCCGCACGCAGAGACATTGCCACAACACCCAGATCTATGGTCATCTCTTGGCTCTCAGGAAAAGCTGCCACGCTGGCGGTTTCTGGAGAGGCAGTGTGCCCTGTGCCCATTAGAGTTTTAACGTCTTCTTCTCCGAAGCCCACTCATCGCAAACAAATGGAGGAGTTCAAAAGCTGTGCGGGAACGCCCTGGATGACACAGAGCAGGACGAGACATCCAGCTGAGATGCACAGAGCCAGAGGGAAAGAGCAACTCACAGAGAAGAGAGAGAGAGAAAGAGAGAGAGAGAGAGATTAATAGAAAGACAGAGAGAAGAAAGAGAGAGAAGGAGGAGGCCTAAGGAAGTGGGAGAAGGAGAGGGAGAGATGACAAGAGAGGGGTTGAATCGGAGGTGGGGAGAAGTGTGTCTGATGCTTGCCCAAGAGCCTCCGGGGAGTTACGGGAGACAAGCTTTGGAAGTCATTAGCATGGCTAGCTCATACTCACGTCGACAGCTGGGCGCTCCGAAATAACCCGCGCTGCAGGGCTCTGGGGGAAGAGAGAGAGAGAAAAGGAAAATAAGGAGGGAACGGCCATCACTGGGCACGAGAGGGAACGCGAGCGCAAGTCAATAAGCAACGACAGACAAACCTTTAATGTTGCCGGATGGTGACTTGGTGGTAGCCGGGTAGATTGGATATCCTTGAAGCAGAGAGAGAGAACAGAACATTACGGAGTAGTTCATTGCATGCTTTTTTTTATTATTATTTCTCAGCATAACATGATCAGGATCTCATTCGGGCTGATCATTTCATCTTTGGAAATTCTTTTGCATTGTTGTACCATTTTTGGAGATCTGTGTTAAAATAAACAAAGAGGCATGAACATGTCATCTGTCTTATCATTATTCCCCGCTGGGGATAAGGAGATATCTGTTGGTTTGACAGCAAACCATGTGTAAACTCCCAGATCACATGTGTATTTGGCTTAAGCATCAAACTCTGTGGGGAATTTCCTGCTGTGGGGCCGCTCAGTGTCTCTGAAGTGGCAGACAACAAACAAATGATGCTTATGGAGACCAGGAGTGACACATCATGAATATCTTTAAAGAAATCAAAATTTGTCTTTTCAAAAAAAAATTTTTACTGTAATTCTGATCTGCAGTTTACAGGTGGGCGATCTTCACGGAATCCTGCATGGCCCTTCCCACAATCTGCTCTAGCATGCAGAGAGTGAACATCCGTCTGCAGATCATTTTCGTGGCACATTCCACAGTCATTTTCTTTTCCAAAAAGTGAAAACGAGACGCCCTAACCGACAGCCTCGTCAATCAGCACGTGTCGTGCGGTGGGGTGGGGCGGAGGGCGTGGTGGAACAAGGTGCTAAAGGAGCTGCAGAAATGGGCTGCTCATGGACCCATGCAAGATCTACACCATCAAGGGTTGGAATTGCTCCGCATGAAATGAATAGCTTTTGTTCCTCCACCTGTAATGCTGTGTGCAGAGTGAGTCAAGGCTAAAATGTCTGCCTTCCACTTAAAATCACACTGGAGGGCCTTTTGAGAGATCATTTGTCTAAAATGTCACAGCATTTGTCCACAGGGGAGAAACTTCACCCCTCCCCCCCCATCCCCCCCTCCATCCAATTACTCCTCTCCACCTCTGTCGCCCCAGGCAAACGTGCTCCCTTGGCAGCTATAAGACAGCAAGACTGGGAATCTCACTCTGACCTGCACTCATTTAGACAGGAGCAAAACCTGTCAGGAGTGTGGTGTGTGTGTGTGTGTGTGTGTGTGTGTGTGTGAGAGAGGGGGGGGGGGGTTAGAGAAGCACGCTGTCTCCTGAGTCCTGGGGGGCAGCAGGTGGGGGTGGAGGGGGGGGCAAGAGAGAAGTGGTGTTAAGCCGCGTGGAGCGCCTTCTCCAGCTGAACAACACCTCCGATGACTCACAGCCCTGGAAGTGCCAACGCCCTTCACTCTGTTGTGCTGCTCTAATTGGCTGGTGTCATGCACGGCAGAGTGTAGCATCTCTTACGGGTGAGCAGAGGCGCCTGCCCTGCAGGAGCAGGGCTCCAACACCGGGGCGCTGAACGCACGACATGCAGTCGCCACGTCGGAGCCTCCCGATGCACGTTCTTGCGTGCCGCGACTGCCGTGCCGACTGCGCTGGTGGCGGCGGCGAGGGAGGGAGAGCGCCAACATTGCTCTTCACACGGGGCACGCGGTGCCAGTCAGGGCGGATCTGAGGAGCGCCGATACCCACAACACGGCGGAGCGGAGCGGCACCGGCATGCCCTCACTTCCTGTGAGGTCAGCAGCCGGACATCCTCAATTAAGGCCCCTCTTTGCCCGGCACATCCTCTCTCACCCACTGACCGAGTGGGAACCCGTGGAGAAGGGCAGTGCCCTCCCTCACTGCCACGGGCGTCAACACGGCACCTCTCCTTCCAACGTGCACAATCGCCTCAGGGCCTCCAGCTTACTGTTATCCACACGCAACCATCTCACAGACACCAGTCAATGACTGCGTTTACAGGCTTATCCCGGTTTGGATCTTATCCGGGATATACTGTAGTGTTTACATGAACACAGAGAAACCTGAATATTCATATCCCTGTATACATGACCAGTACTTGTATCCCGGTTACCAACAATAAAGTTCTACTGCAATCTCGAGCGTTGATCAGGCATTACCCTCAGGGGCCGATTGACCGTTTCACAACTGCAATTCTCTACTGTTCACAGCTCATGGGCAACACCGCCACAATACTCCCACCCAGAGCAAACACACCTGCACCAAACAGCATTAGTGTCGGGGGCGTTTAAAGTGACCAGTTCATCTGCATGAGCTTTGTTTGGTAGACACATTTCTTCGGTGCATCTTGTCAGAAAAGTGCAAAGATTTACAAAGACTTTGTTCAGGCTTGATGGGTTCCATGTCATTGAAACTGTGACTCATTCAACTCTGTACTAAAATTACATCTCTAATATAAGTCAAGACCAAATGCATGTTTGGTTAAGAAAAAGCACAAAGATCATCATCATAACAGAGATTAAAATGATAATAGGAAAGTGATGCTGCTTACTGATGCATTTAGGGTAACCATAGTAACCATCTGCACACTGATTGCAGTAGTCACCGCTGAACTCTGGTCGGCATATGCAGCGTCCTGAGCTCATCTCACAGCCCTGTGTGGTCTGGGGATCACACCTACAAGCTACACACACACACACACACACACACACACACACACACAGAGAGAGATAATGGTTCAATGGGATATGAGATCACTTTGGCTAGTACACAACAGCAGTAACTGCACAAACAGCATTTAGCAACTTTTAGCACTTCTGTCCACAGAGACTTCATATGTTGAGATTCAAGTGCAGTATGTAAAATTGAACACTTGAACATCAGCTTAAGCCAACTCAACCCCTAACCCTAACCTTCACCATAAAATGTAATTAACTGAGAGTCAACTGATAACCTGAGGACCTGCAGATCGTCTACAGGAGACTATCATGGACAGTGTGGGCAAAACGTCTTAAACAACTATGTTAGCCGAGGTTTGCATTTGGCGTCAAGTCGACGGTCTCCCCTCAGGGTATGGATGACTGACGGTTTGAAACATCCCACCTATTTGGTGTATGCCATTTTACTCATAAAGGGGGGCCCTCTGTCAACTTTGTTTTCTCGAGTCGACACCATGCGCTGCTAAGCTCCCTTAATTGAGCTGGGGGCTTCTTTAGTCTTTTCGACGCGCTAAGCGCCGCCCCGTTTAATTCTGTCACCTTGCTCTGCCCAAATGCAACTGTGAGCTATTTCTGTGACAAGGAGCAGTGGCTGTGGCCCGCTGGCAATGTAAACAGAGTCACTCTGAATTTAGTGTGTTATGTCTGTAGAACTGGGGATGGCAAGAGAGCCATGCGCAGGGCGGGGGGGGGGGTGATGTGGGGGAGTGTGTGTGTGTGTGTTGGCGATTGGGGGGGGGGGGGGGGGGCGGTTTAGGTTTTAGGCCCTCTGTCGCCAGCGAGACCGGCGCCTGCAGAAGGCTAGCTGCTGCACAGGTCAACGGTGTGTAGACAGACTTTTCCACTGGCACAGGGGGCTAGTGCGTGAGACTGCACTATAAACTTTTACAACTGCAACTATAACTTTGCCTGTGAATGATGCAGCTTTTTCACATCGCTTAGTGTCCACTAATGTCCATACTTAACTTTCTAACCATCATATCCAAAGCAAATGAATCAGTGCATGCAGAAATATTGGTACAGGCCTATAATAACAAGTCGAGTTGTTGAATATTGATTCCTAGGCATTATATTTTCCATAACTTCATTTTGTTGTGGGAATCCATCCAATTCTATTTTAGGAATAGATACACATTTCGATCCTAGGGCTGTTGAGAGGATTGTGAGAAGATTCTGATGAGGAGAATTTGACTGAAGGGGAGTAGAGAGACATATTCTTACGTATGCATCCTGCGGGGGAGTCCCGAGGGACTCCATACGGCCTGTAGTGTCCCTCAGCACAGAGCTCACAGTTCGTCCCTGCCGTGTTGTGCTAAAATCACACACATGAAAATATAAACATTCATATGTGCATTAACACACATTCACACACGCAAAACATATTCTAACACACACAAAACATATTCACTCACACACACACACACACACACACACACACACACACACACACTCAAAACACATTCTAACATTCACATGCAGAACAATACAAACACACAAAACTCACACAGATAAAAACAAAACCCACATAAAACTGAGCTCACTGAAACAATGTTCAAGCACATGTCTGCTTTTCTCTCTGAAGTGTGTTGAGTCAGAGTAGGCTTGGAGGACAGCACTGTATTTGGATTAGCTTTGTAGGCATTTCAGACCCTCTGTTTGGAGCCCAATGCTACATAAGGCCATGCCAAGTTTTCCACTCGCTTTTTCTACTCTTGTATCATGAGTTCATGATGAAATCAGCATGTTTCCCCTAGCAACAGCACATTCCACCATGACACAGAAATTATATTAATTTATGCCCGTGAAAAAGCAGTCTAAGATTGCAGTGTATAGCTAAGAAGCTGTTTCTGCTTTTCTTACGGACTTGTGTCAACAGACAGATAATGAAGCCCACCTGTTGCGCTGGATGACTTGTGTCAGTCATTACTTCATGACATAGTTTTGACTAAGAGCTAACCTAAAGTCAGCTCTCAAAAACAACATAGATACAAAATATGCAGCACTGTACAAACTGGAAAGAGCGAGAGAGAGAGCGAGAGAGAGAGAGCGAGGGAGAGAGAGAGAGAGAGAGAGAGAGAGAGGGAGAGAGAGAGAAAGAGAGAGAGTTCTACCTGGCAGTTGAGGCATACTCCTCCTCCATCATAACGACCGTAGATGTCCAAACTTGCTCTCCTGCGCTCCACCTCTGGGTCATAATAACAATCAGTGGCATGCGAATGGCACTGGCAGGCTGAGGGGGAGTCCCGAGAGAGAGAGGGAGAGAGAGAGGGAGAGGGAGAGAGAGAGAGAGAGAGAGAGAGACAGAGACAGAGACAGAGACAGAGAGACAGAGAGACAGAGAGAGACAGACACACACACGCACACACCAGAGTACATATTAATCTACTGCTGCTGAGCATTACATTTATAAAAACATGCATTAAAAAAGCATAAATTATGGGGTTATTATCCTGTTAAACAATTCCATTCCTATCACAACTCCATTCGTGTTATTTCTGGAAGGAAGCTCCAGTCAGAGCTGCCATTTAGAATGCACTGTCTGTGGGCCAAGGTGCATACGGGAAAGAGCTGAGCTCACTCTGTTCATCCAAAGCTATAGTGAATCTTGGCCAGGGGAAAACCTGCACAAAGTAACAGATGAAATCAAACACGCTTTTCCATAGTGCAAGGTCCCTCATTCTTGTGGCTTAGGAAGAGGTCAGGGCAAATTTTCACAGACAAAAAATACATTTAGGATACTTCCAGAGAAGCACAGAGAGACATAGGTTATGCGTCGGCCCCTGTTACTCATAACCCCCTAGTGTCTGACTCAGCACAAGACTGCGCCGCCTCCACCTCAAGTCCATGCTCGACTCTTTCTCTGTCTCTGTCTGTCTCTCTCATAAACACACACACACACTACAAACTAAAGCCGCTATTAACAATTATTTTCATCGTTGATCAATCTGTCAATTATTTTCTTGATAATTCGATTCATTGTAGATTACCAAAACTGTTGCCGATCTATTTCACAGCCACTTAATTGTTGCAACGCTAACACACGCTAACGCACATCCACACAGACCAGCCCGCTATGAGAGACCAGGTCGCTGCACAGGAGCAGAACACCCATGTGGGCAACGGAGCACCCCAACAGGCGTAGAGCCGCTGTGGGGTAAGGGGGTGCGGGGGCGTGGGGATCGGGGTGTGTGTGCGGGTGAGTTCTTGATCTTGTTGTGGCTCCAGTCTCACGTTTCAGCACCTCAGACACAGGAGCCGGAGGCTGTCAGCGCTCCAGGGCAATTAGGGTCCAGCTGGCAGGGATGACGCGGTCCTGTCCTGCGTCTGCGTCTGCGCCGGTCCGCGGGCCGTAGCCGTGGCCACAGACGGCACACTGGGCTGCGCGGCTGAATCAGACACGGCAGGTGATGAACAGCGCCACTCACCCACTGCCCACACAGGCCCCGCTACAGAGCCATAACAGGACAGGAGGGGAAAGCACACACGCACGTGTGCACACACACACACACACACACACACACAAAGCACACAAAGCACACAAAGCACACACACACACACACACACACACACACACACACACACACAAACACACACACGCAAGCACATGCAACCCAGTGGTCCAAAAAAAACAAGGACTTGAGCCTGACACACCAAAACAGGGCAAGGAATGCAAGCGGGGGTGGGGGGGTGGGGGGGGTTGGTCTTCGAGCCAGGTGAGCTGCAGCATGACTCATGTCCTGCTCCTCGCTGGGAAGTGAAAACAGACAGGGCTCACGCATGCTCGTCCTGATTTATCACGGCATTAACCTGCCCCGGGACCTGAGCTTTGTTGACATTTCACGCTCGGAACCTGTGGCTCTGCAGTGGGCTCTGGCAGAGTGGGGGGGGATAAGATATGGCGCTATGCGCTAATGACAGCCCGCAATGTGACGCCCAGTGAGAGGGAAGCATAAAGAGGCATTGGCCTGGCATCAGCTGGCACGCGGAGCGGGCACAGCGTCGTCGCCGTGCCACCGGCGCGAACGATGAGGGCAGGAGAGGGCAGAGGAACTCACGCTGGCATTCGTTGGCACTGTCCGCTGTGGCTGGTCTCCATGGCTTCTGGTGGTATCCCGGGCAACAGTGGTCACACGAGTCTCCACAGGTGTTGTGCTGACAATCACACTGCCGCCTTTAAAAAAAATATATTCATTGTAGAAATATAAGATATCAACCAAACATGAACTATGCACATATCACATGAACACAAACATGCAACAAGAGATGTTTAAAAAAAAATCATGGTTTAACTGTTTCGTGCTATTCTGTGAGATCATTTCCTTGAGTATCACTTCGCTGGCAGCAAGGCTAATCAAGACTTCAAAAACATCTCCCGCCCCATGACAATGGAGGAGACTGGAAATAGGCAGATGCCATCATTTCCTACAGTGCTCTGATACTGGTCTCAGGCATCCCAGCAATGTCCCCCTTACTCCACAGCCAAGCCCCCTGCTAAGAATAGAACTGTCCCATCATATCTGCATCAAGATGCTGCTGTGTGGAGGTGGGACTCAATCACTCGTTTCTTGAAAACATGATGACAGCTTTATCGGCACAGCTTGGTTTGATGCCAACTGCATGAAAATAAAAGCCATGCCTGCGGGGCAAAAACTGGGATGACTTGCCTGCTACCGTATAATATCTATCCACACAGTTCCATACCATAACCGCTAATGTTGGTTTGATGTTTGATGTATTACTGGCAGGATTGGGCCTGTCAGACATGAAGGGAACTCCAACTTTGTGGAAGTAAGGTAGGTGTTTGTGTGTGTGTGTGTGTGTGTGTGTGTGTGTGTGTGTGTGTGGAGCGTCTTGCTTACTGGTCCTGCCTGCTTGGGCCACCGCACTCCAGGGCATGACCGTGGCACACACACCTCCCGCCAACACTGATGTCTTTGATGCTGTAGTAGTACTGTGAAGAGAGGAAATGGAAAAATCAGGTGTGTGTGTGTGCATGTGCGTGTGAGTGTGAGTGTGAGTGTGAGTGTGAGTGTGAGTGTGAGTGTGAGTGTGAGTGTGAGTGTGAGTGTGAGTGTGAGTGTGAGTGTGAGTGTGAGTGTGTATGCGTGTGCGCACGTCACACCCTGGAAACTAGAGCAACAAATCAACAGAGTGTGAAAATCTAAGGCCCCCCTTTTAGCCTCTGCCTTGTCTGCCAGGCATCTCCTCCTGACAGGCAGATTACCCAGGCTAAGTAGAGAGATTAATATGGATGACAGGCAGCCTACCTGCAGAGTGCAGATGGGGGCAACATTAAACACATGGTCCGTCAAGCAAAACAAAACACGGTCTGGTGCATTAACTTCCTGATGGGGAGGACTCGTCTACTGCCCCGTTTCAAACAAGCACCGAAATCCCATCTGAGAATGTCCAGACAAGACATCCCATTTGGCTGGTGCTGGTTGGATTCCAGTAACCGAGGGAAGGGGCACACCAGTGCCAGCCATTAAAATAAAAGCAGGTCTTTTCTTTCTCCACCTCTCCCAGACCAGTGCCCCGGTGGGACGTCTCAGTCTCTGGTCAGACGACACTTTGTGCTTCGCTCGGGGGACGGGGGACGGGGGGGGGGCCGAGCCGCGCGTCAGGCTCCACGGGGCCGTGTCAGCCGCACGATGACGACCCGCTGGAGAGATGTCTGCCACCATTTGGCCTTCCCCCCTCCTCCTCCTCCTCCTCCTCCTCCTGAGCCATTTCACCGGAGCCTGCGCCTTCTCCGAGTGGCCTTGGCAGGAGACCCAGGCGCTGGCAGTGAGCCTACCCAGGAATGTGCAAGGAGGTGGAGGGGAGAAGAGAAGGGGTGGGGGGGGGGTTGGAGGGGTGAACTGGGAGGAGGGCAAGTGATGGCATCAACAGACAGAAGCGTAACACCAACAGGACAGTCCATCCATCATCATCATTCCAGATGGACACAAGGCAAGGACAATGAAAGCTGTGAGTCATCTGTGCTTGATTACACTGCCTGTACACACTGGAGCAAACGGGACATCTTGCTGCAATTACTGCTGAATATGTGATCACATGCATCTCAACCAGCAACAAAACATGATTCTCTTCAAACATCTATAATCCTATGAGCCCATACAGTCATTTCCTGTCCATTAGCCACATTGTGTAGAAGGCGCAGGACAGTGTAATAGTTAAAAGAAACAAAACCATATAAATATCATAATTAACTGCCCCTGTCTATTAACCTCCTGGTTGAAGTCATTTTGCTAAATCAATGTACAAGCCGCGGGTATAGTTGGGAAATTATGGTATAATCTGAGCCCATACTGAGGATCTACTGAAACATCCAGATGTGAGCAACAGACTGTGTGTAAATATATCCTGCATTTGCTTCCTGTCACTTGTCTGTCCTCCAGACTGACTGACTGACTGACTGACTGAAAACAATGCAACGTCCAAAAAGAACTAAGTGTTCCTCAAGACAAAATTTCACAACTAATTTCATTAACTTGAGTAATGAGCTGGCGTGGAACCAGGCCTTCATTGTTCAACGCCACGTAGAAAAGCCATCTGGTAATGGTCTCCTGGCCTGTGCCATTTCCCCTTTCCTTTTCCCTTTCCAAACCAAAGAGCAGATCCAGGGGCTCAGCTTGATGCCTGAACTCCTTACAGACACACACACACACAACAATCCAAAGAGACCAGAGCTGGCAGAGAGAGGGAACACAAACAACACTGTTATTCAGAGGACTCTCTGCTCATAATGCTAAAACTCGAGGTCCCCCAGGCTGAGCGCGGTCTGGGGAAAGATGATCGTAGGTGCGCCCCCGACTCGTGGCTCTTACCCTGCGCGTGACGGTAGGGTCCCGCTGGGCCTTGGAGATGAGGTGACCCAGCAGGGTGCTGGTTCTCAGGAAGTGCAGGCGGATGTTGGTGGCCTTGGTGAAGTCCTGCAGCACCGGAGAGTGGGTGAAATTGACTGACCCCGGCCGGCGGTTTATCAGCGACACGACAACCTGCGTAAAACAACAGCACATTGGCAAGAGCTGAAAAGCCGTGGATCATATTCGTCTGCATTAGGTGCTGTGTCCACCAAATGCGTTTTTTACAGCCAGAGCGCCCAAAACCTCCTCCTCTCGGCGCTTCGATAAGTGTTTATTGTTGCTAAGTTACCAAAACCAGTGACGGTTTATAACGAGAAGTGCCATTGACGAGCCCGGCGCTGTTCTAAAAGTTGAACAGATTTCAACTTTGAGCGCTCTGAGCGCTGCGACAAAAAACGGTCGGCGCCGACTTTTTTTTCCGCCGAGGGCGCTCAGCGCTGTGAGCGCCGAGCTACATAGACTTAACATTGAAAATTGTCGCCGTCGGCGCAAAAAACGCGTTTGGTGGACACAGCACCTTATTCTTACTCTTATGCAATGCAGTCTCTCATACATAAAAAGAGGTTCAAACAGAAATGTTTCTAACGTCAAACTTTTTTCCCCTGACACCTGCAAGGTCAGAATGATGCTGTTATGGTCTGCCTTCTCTGTGCATAGACCTTGTCGCAGTTCTCAGTGTCAAGACTAGTCATCTCATCCATATTCAGGTGCAGCTCATATTTATTTCCTAATTAAAACATCGGCATGATTCTTACCTCCCCGTTCTCCAGAGGCACAATGCGGGAGTACTCAGTGGTGCAGATCTGCTCGTCATCTCCAATGATATACTTGTTGGGCTGCTTCCCAAATTTTTCAATACATTCCCGTTTAGAATCTGAGTGCAGATATGTTAATGCTGACATTGTGAACGGCTTATACATTTCACACAAATAAGTAAAAAAAAACATCCAAAAATGTGATAGAAACATGTGATACTTAAACATAGTCTTACAGAAGGAGGTCTTACATGGCCAAACACTGAATACCTACAGAACGCCAGCATTTGGTCAAGTAAGGTCACCTATAGCGATGTCACATCCTGCAGTAATCCCAAACTCTGCTGGGGAAGCTCATTTGTCACCCTCCATGAACACACCCTCACACACGCAAATGGGAAAGTGGCTTAAGAAAGATAAGAGAGGCCAGATAGGAGGCAAGGACACGCTCTGAATGCAAACTAAGAGGCACTTCTGCAATGTGAACAGAAGCCATGGGCTATGTCCATATATCAATCCTGTACCAGGAAGGCAACTATGCAGGTGTTTTCCTTAGGGTTTGTGTGTGTGTGTGTGTGTGTGTGTGTGTGTGTGTGTGTGTGTGTGTGTGTGTGTGTGTGTGTGTGTGTGTAGCTCTAAGGCATGAGAGATAACTGATGATGTATGTGTGACTGATTGATCATGTTGTTCAGATATCACAAAGAGTCAAATTACTTTAAGATCTAGGCTTGACTCAAATGATGAACTAATATACCAAGGTGATTGGGAGAATTAGTCATTAGACACTTTCTTAAAGGGGGTTCTAGAAAGCATGTACAGGAAAATGATATAGTAATTACAGGCCACATTGGTAGAAATGCAGAATATACAATAGCATTTCAAACATGGTGTTTGGTAGATGACCTTATCATCCACACAAAAAATAACAGTGAAGACTTCACAACATTCAGTGAACTCTGCTGAGACATCCGAAAGAGATACTGTGTGTTATAAACCCGAGCAGCATCCCCGGTCATCAGATCGTACTGTCATTACCGTGCAATGTCGTCCACACATGAGAAATGCCTCAAGTCCACACACTCACGTGCAAAGTACTGCCAGGGTGTGAAAGTCCGGCCGTGGTCAACTGAGCGCTCCAGCACCCAGAGGTCTGGGCGGGGCGAGTTGGCAAACTTGATGAGGACGTAGGCCACGTGAAAAAGCTAAAAATAAAAGCAGCACAAAAACAAACACACACAATAAATCTGATGACAAATCACATCTGTAGCAGAATCAATTCACTTATAACTTTGTACATTTATACAGTAAGCACGTCAAAAAATCATTTAAATCATAATTATTCCGTTCCAACATTCTATTCACAACAACAATGAGTAGGCAGCACAACAGACCAAGTTCAGCAAAGCTGGAAAATGTGGCTGTTACCCACACATTTGACGTTGCCTTTGATCAAGCAGTCAGAAGCCAAACATTATTAAAACACAAATGACAATCTTTTCCAAACGTAGAATGGTAGACAATAAGCTACATTAAACACAAGCCTCACAAGCCAAGACCAATAGCCCAATACTGGGTTCTCTGTGCAGCCCCTGACAAGCAGTCTACAACAGGAGAGAGAGCCCATTTCAGCTGTATTCCCTTTAATTAAAAAAATATTTTCACCTTATATCTAAATTATAATATTTAGTGTTGTACTTTTGGGTGGAAGCTGTATAATTTACTTAATATTAAGCAAAGCCATTTTCCCTGTTTGTAGTACAATCTCGAGTTCAAAAACACACATCTTGAGGGGTGATTGTTACAGTACTCTCAGGAACACGCCGATAAACGGCACAGCACAACAGTGTGCAGCAAGGCCAGACTTGCAGTGTCCATGGCCCCAGAGGTCCACCCATCCATCACCAGGCCACGCGAAGATAGGCCTCCCTGATTTACAATGGGCCCATACACGTCATATTTTTTCCCCCTTTTCCTCATGACAGGTCACTTTTATTTTTCTGCAAGGCTTTTATTAGCAGAGGCAAGCCAGGCCTTCTGAAAGGAAACATGCACAACAGTCTTTTTTTCCCCTCCCCTCAAAAGAGGAGCCTCAACTAGTGCGGACCTGTTCCTCTCCAGCTCCAGCTCCAGCCGGAGGAGTCCGCCTCAGACTCGATCACGCTCGTCTCGTCTACCCTCCCTGGGAGCCAGTGCAGGCTTTGACAATACAGCTCACACAGGCTTAAGTACAAACTCCACATTCGCAAGTTAATAACCCTGCTATGACCAGCAAGTAAGCCAGTTAAAGCCTTTTCACACCCAAAACGTGCTTTAGAATTCACCATGGGCGGTGGTGGTGGTAGCGTAGTGGTTAAAGAGCTGGGCTAGCATGTAGTAGCCTGAAGAGTTGTGGGCTCAATTCCCAGCTTCTACTGTTGTGCCCTTGAGCAAGGTACCCACCGAGTTGCCCTGGGGACAATGGCCCGTATATAATTTACATATGTAAATCATTTTGGATAGTAACGTCTGCTAAATAAAACAAAGGTAAATAGGGGGCCATCAAATCTGTAACAATGGTGGCACACTAGTGTTAAGGGCAGTAATGCTGCCACAGAGATGTCATGATTTTTTTCAAAGAGGCAAATGCGGTTTAATTCATTTTACAGTAGAGCAATGCATGTTAAGATCACTGAAATGTGTGGCCACAGTCTGTGCAAAACTGTCCCTTTAGTTCCATGATCTACCATTAGCATAAACCTTTCACAGGGGACTGTTGAAAGACAGCCTGTGGAACAAAGCCCTTGACGACTGCTGACACCATGGCATTTTACCAACATAGGCAATCTTGTGCACTTAATTAAACGCCTCTCACTCTGAGAGGGTCTCCCCCACACCAGCACCCCAGATCTACTGAACACGCATGCAGTCAGCGGTGTTGCACTCCCTAGTCCTCATCCAGGACAAATTCCTTTTTGCTTCCAGCTACTGTGCCCTGACACGTTAATCAGCGATGGTTGCCAGCCTTTGAAGACCTCACATTGGTCCCTCCACGAGACTCGCCTATTGTGTATTATTATTATGCGTTTTATTTACCTGTCAGTCAGTGATGTCAGTTGGAGGCCAGGTGTGCCCGGCTGTAACGCAGAGCTCCCTTGTGTGCCAACAGCAACGGTGCCTTTATCTGGCCAAACGGGTGGGCTCCTTATAATAGCTACACTGAGTGAGCCAGCTCACCTTTTGTCCACCGATGACGTTTTGTGGTCGAGTGCAATCAGTGGCTCTGTGAATCAATAGGAATCTGATTGAGACGGAAATGATGTGGGCAGTGCTGCTGCTGCATACAGTGCAGGTAATCAAATATGTTGAGCTGTCAATTCAGACATGCTGGCAGGCAGACGAGGGAGATGTTGTTTTCCTGCTCTTTGTGGATTATGTAGCATCTGATTATGTGCCATTTTGTATCCTCTACCTTGTGTGTGTGTGCGTGTGTGTGTGTGTGTGTGTGTGTGTGTGTGCCTGTTTAGTGGTATTGTGTGCATGTGGGAGTATGTAAAATGTGGTAAATGTGGTTGCCCATTACAAAAATGTGGGTGCCTATTACAAAATTACGGTGTACAGGAGTTGCGAGACAATCTTTTATTATCACTGTGGTATGTAATTCAAGATATAATTGTCCTCTATGCCCAGACATTGCTTATTAGTAACCTCCCAACAAGCCAGTAAGCCCGGCACCACAGTATACAGTGCAGCTCAGCATGTGAACAAGGCCTGCGTCTCTAAAGGACCTGGCTCTCTGTGATTTCAGGAACAGGATCAGTGAGTCAGCAATTGTGGTTATACTAAATCGTGCTGGTGCTTTAAACAAATGGTGTGTTCATTTGAACTATTTTGTTCCCCTTTGTTTTATTCACAGGAACTAGTAGTAGGCTAGCCAATGGGCCAGTTCAACAGACCAAATTGGGACGATGCATACATTCAAAGATCCCCCTCCATAAGTCAGAGGTAAAATATTGCTTAAACACAAACATTGCCCCTTCAATGTAGACAACAAGGTACAAGTTAATTTTAATCTAAAACAAAAAAAAGCTCCAAAGAGCTAACAACTAACATTATCATTCATATAATCTCAACATAGTATCACAGCAAAAACCTGTCATTGTGCTTTTATGAAGACCTGACCATCTGGGGACTATTTTTCAGGACCTGTTCAGTTTTATATGTGAATGTCTGCACACCAAACGCCAGCACGACTTCCATGCCTCAGAGTGCAGAAACATGGGAGTGGCTCAAACTAATCAGGGAGCCATTCCAGGCATAAGTAACCGGATAGGGAGAACAAAAAACAGATAGCCCCCTCACATAAACAATTTCTGGGCTTCTGACCTAAAAACAGCATCAAGGCCAGACTGTCAGAGACCCGCCAATTCTAACAATAGACTTTAAAATATTTCTGGGTACGCTGTCAAACAAGGATATGGCCAGAGTATCCTGTTATAGAGTCAAGTTGGAGGGCATCATTTGACAAATGTGTGCAAATGTCCTGGAGCATTATGGGTTTTTTTAAGCGTCTTTTATTAGTATGTTTTTTGTTTTTAGTTAAGCTTATTATTACCAAACTACTGCAGCCTATCTTTGTTCATGCAGGAGAGTGTGTACTTAAAACCCCCAAAGTATTAACAGTGTCAGAGATAAGGGACAACCGGGACCTTCAAGCAGACATATGCTCAAGTCTCAGATTCCAGACATGGTGTCAACATCTCACACACATATCCATGCAGACAGATAGGCCAGTTAAAGGCGCGGCCTCATGGCCAACAACCTGACTCACAGATTGTTATGGAGCACGCCAGGGATTTGACTGCTGAATCACAGAGGTCAGCAGTAACAAAACAAAAAGATAAATTACTCAATAAATAAATTACTCAAAAGCGCAATTACAGATGTTGAATGTACACCAAGCCATTGTCTGGACTTTTTTGAACTACCACACAATAAGCGAACACAATTGTTAACGTAGAGCAAGAGCCATGTGTGAATGAGTTAGATTTGATTTGGCATTCAAGACGGACTTCATAACTGCACCGGACAGACTTTTCATAATGGTACCAGATCTACTGCTGAGGATTTGAATATCACTTGCATGTCCTCAGTCAACATACTGTATATAAAGATTTAAAAAATTCCCAGACTCAAAGACCCATTTCACATCAGTTAGGGATGGGGTGTAAAGGTACACAGATTTGTACTGAACCTATACTTTAGATACAGGGCTTTAGGTTCAATACAGATGTGTACTGAATCTGAATGAATGTACTGAATGCAGTCTTCAACAGTAAGATTTGTTGCGAGTGAACAATGTTTCAAATTCGAGTTCCCACACAAACATATCAAGTGGTAGCCCATATGTCAGTTTAGTCATTTAATGTGTCACAACCACCTGACTCAAAGTAGCTGTGACATTGAATGGGAGACCACACTGTAAAGGTTCAGTTATTACATTTATTTTATCTTAACATTAAAAAGATAGCCAGTAATGTATGCAAAAGGAAAGTGTGATGCAAAGTATGTCTAGGGGTGATCAAACAAAGAGTTTAAAACGCGTCGTCAGTGTGAGGAGCTGGCGACGGGCTGATGCTCTCCCCAGTGGAGCAGACACCAAGTGACCAGAGGTGCCTCTCATGCAGCCTTTATACGTCCTCCCTCGCTCCTCGGGCCTCGATCCTCACTGATCTACATAAAGAATGATGGGGAGGAAACAATGGGATAGTCTATCCAGTGTTAGTTATAGATCAGTGGGAACGCCCCTCGAGGATCGAGCATCGAGGATCGAGGAGGCATGTTGAGAGGCACCCCAGGAGCGAGGCAAGGGTCGAGGGCCAAGAGAGAGAGAGAGAGGGTCAATTAACCACGAGGTCCTCTTATAGCACCACCCATTACTCCAGGCTCCAATGGGCCCACTCCATGCTCTGCAGATTGGTGAAGCACAGATCACAGGGGCAGAGCCCAAAACAGACACTAGAAAAAAGGTGCAACACCAAGAAGGACCAGCAGGGCCTTCACAAATGTCAAAAAAACATTTCAAAACATGTTTACTGTTGTGCATCAGCAATATTCTCAGTTCATTTTAGGCTAGCAGAACCTACAAACTTAATGTACTTTAAATTAACTGAACCATGACTTCAAAACCGAAGTACACAGCAAACTGTGATTTTTGTGTACCGTTACTCCTAGTAATGTTATTCACATGAGTGGAAAATATCAAACACCAGGGCCTCCTTACAGGCACATCATTTGGAGGCCAACCATTTTTCACCCTAAACTCCTGAGCAAACACAACAAATCTGGATAAATGGACATGTTGAGGCACATCTAAAAGTAGGTTGAACATTAACCACTTCCCTCTTGGAGAAAAAGAACATGAAACACATTCATGGCCAAGAGAAAATCGTTAAATCCCTAACTCCATGTGTCTGGGAAAGCCTGACTGAATGACCCGATTAACCAGGTGTACATCAGCAGAAGCACAAAGCTTCATAGGGATCATCCAGGTACCCCCATGCAGGGACCTCCAGCGGGGAAAGAACAGACTAGGTCTTATTACAATGCTCTCCCTTTCCCTGATTTCACTCAGACATGTCCAAACACCGAGCCTGCAAATAAATCAAGCCGCTTTTGTCCACATAGAAATATGCCAATGACATCACGAGACGCGTGGTACAATGGGATTTTGTTGCATTGAATCAGTATTAAAAAAAGAGACGCTGTGGGGAAACTCCCTTATCGCCCTGACACAGTGCCTGTACCTGGGGTTACCTGCGTTCTCCAGGACAGCAAGTGAGGGCAGATATCTCTTTCAAAATCAGCAACACTCTACCTGCTGTCAGGTGCGTGCTGCTGCTCAACACAGTCTATTATAGTGTCGGAATGGGTCAGGTCGGTCAGGTCGTCCAGGCATGAGGTCAGGCGGTTGGGAGAATCGGGACCCTTCACGCACCACCTCCTAAACTTGAGCACATTCCTCCACCTGACCCCCATAAACAAGAGCGCGCAGAATCCCCTCATGCTTTGTAATTATCACTGGAGGGGAAGAGGCGCGAGGCACAGGGCACGGAGGGGCCGCAGTGTCTGAGCGAGCCTTGACGGACAACCCCCCCCCACCCCATCCCCGACCCCGACCCCCCTCCAACCGCCGCCGTTACCAGCGCCAGCAGCACCGCTCTCTGCTCTGCTCCCACGAGCGCCGTGACTGTGACCCCCCTGGCTCTCCGCCGTCACGGCCTGGCTGTGCTGAATGTGCGCCCTGAGGCGTTGAGTAAGAAAGACAGGGCAAATTTCTTTTTTTTTTTTCAAAAAGTCAATGTTAGCGCTGTTAGCGCCGCGCCCTTTTGAATTCCTCCTCCGACTTCACACATGCCTGCGCAGAGAGCGCAGCGCCAGGCACTGTTTACCCCCCCCCCTCCCCCCCCGCCTCTCAATCAGACGGGAGACGCTGACGACAGCTAGTCACGCTAGGGCCACTGCCAAGCGAGAAGCAGGGCGAGCGGGCAGGCAGGCGGACCGTGTCCAGTTCACGGGTACAGCACCTATTTCGGTTGCTGGCGTATGACTCAGGGGGGGGTGGGGGGGTGGGGTGGTGTGGGATTGTGGGAGTGTGGGACCGGAGAGGGTGAGCTGCGTCTCTCGACAGCCCCGCTCTGCTGACTCGTGCCTCCATCTGCTCCGACTGCACGCACAGCTCCCGGCTGTCTGCACTGCAGCAGCTACAGTAACACTGTTGTGCTGCTACTACTACACGCACGCAGGGAAATCGCACGGCTGTCAATCAGACGGAGATACTGAGCAGCAGTGATGGCAGCACTCAGAAAAGAACATCTTGAATGTGAACACCTAGAAGCTAGTCTCTGACTAGAAGCTTAACGAAAGCGTATATATATATATTGTTTTCTAAACTGAATACAAAGTGGTGTGTGTCTGGGTGAGCCTCGGACAGGGTGAGAGAGGGAAGCCCGCTGCAGGCGAATGATCCATGCGAGGCATGCTGGAGCGGACAGTGGCTGCATCACAAAGCCCCAAAACTGGCCACGAGCTCAGGCCACAGGAATGCCCAGCAGATGAAGAATCACCTCACGCCTGCGGGGAGATCAGGGTGGCCAGACAGTTGGTGCTGTAGCATTTAGAAGGCGCTGGAATTCAAAGACCTCTCCCAACAATGAGAGACAGGTCCTGTCTGTCAGGAACAGGTGCTGGAGGTTGGAGGGGGGGGGATTATATTATCCTGTGAAAGCATCACAAACATCCATGCCTTTCTAAACCGACTGTTTTTCCAGTTTAATCCATGTTCAGTGAATTAACACGATGCACGTTCCTCAGAGTTTTTAATTCATGGATGGAACCTAACCCCGACACACACACACACACACACACACACACACACACACACACACACACACACACACACACAGACACACAGACACACAGACACACAGACACACACACACACACACACACACACACACACACACACACACACACACACACACACACACACACACACACACACAGAGCTCTTCTCTTTCGTTCTCCAGGGGCCACCTGCTGTGAGCATTTTTTAAGAGCATTTTCTTTCCCCCCTTTGTCCCTCGCACTATTTATAAACGTCACCATGGTGCAAGAACGGGGATCCCAGCTGTGCCAAATTGGGATTACCTGCCTCTCTGTGCCGTCTGCACCCATCAGAGCACCGTGGCGCAGCGCTGTGCGTCACAGCCAGTGTCACTCAAACCTCTAGCTGCCATTTCGTACGTATTCATGGCCAAACGCCTGGAAAAAGGTCTGACAAATCTTAGAAACAAATCCTCCACGATATTTCCATAGCGTTGTCTGGTTCTGCTTTAGGAGATGTGCCTTACGCAGATGGGGTCCTGTGATCCGCTCGGAAGGCTAGGCTACTAAACAGTGACTACTGGAATCGTAAATATGGCCCTCAGGCAGAAGCCTGGCTCGGTGCCTCATAGATGGTGAACTTCAAGACTGCTGGGCTGGCTTTACTTTCAGAACTTCTTTCCATTTTTGCAAAAACACACACTTTTCGGCTCAATTCTGAAACTGGGAACAATGTAAGCAAGCAGCATGGAATCCTTTTAGATAGATACAAGCGTGAAAAGAGAAACGTATTCATAGTTAAAAGATATTCTGACTTTCCCCCTGTCTTTAGCACATTTCCACAGACCTACAACTGAGAAATCCTCTGGGCTTATCTAAATTTTGACCACGCAAGGTTGAGCATGGTGCAAAGAAAAGATTTGGCTGTCTGTATTCTCCAGCAGAGAGCTGAAACAAAGCCACCTCCACCTCTCCAGGAACTAAGCTGCAGAGTATGCAGCAGTAAGCCCAGTGCTGAGCCAGGCGACAGGGGCCGACTATAGCAGACCTCACACATGTAAAAACCTTAGCAGCCATTCTCCTCAAGCACTTACGCTTGGATACACATGTAAACAGAGACTTAGATTCACATAGAAACAGTTATTCATAGCATACATCATAACACATGACTGTGCGTGCATGCATACAAACACACACACACAAAGTGGCATACAAACACCAACCACTGGTAACTGAGTGTACAAACAAACAGTGAGGTGTAAGGAGTGAGCACGCACTAGCATGGCTTAAATGCCAACAGACTCGCCCTGCAAAACAGCACAGTTAGCACTGAAAACTAGCTAGCAAACCACTGCATTTAGATTATTTATATTTCATAACATTACTCAATTTTAAAAGCATAAGTAGGACATATTTAACATTGTTCCAAGGTATCTTCAGTTTGTAACTCTTTACCTCTGTTTATTGTAGGTATTAACATGATTGTTTCTGCATAAATCAAAAGTACATCTTGCATTATCTCACAATGGCACGTCATATCTAACACACATTTGTAGGTGTGCTGCCATGGCTTTTAATCTAGTCCATTACACACTGAATTCAATAAATGGCATTCAGTTTAATAGTCTCACATTGACAATTGTGGACGCAATGACGTTGAAGTCTGCTCTATGCTGCTATAGTAAAAATGTATATCTTAGGGCAAATTCATATCATTCATACTGTATATTGTACCTTCAAGCCCTAATCAGGAGCATTAAGTGGGTCCATGTCAGATACCCACTATTTGGTTGACAATATTGACTGTAAACAGTCAACAAGTACAGTGAGCTTTCCAGCCAAATGGTAAACCAAATGGCAGGTATAGAAATGCAGATATGGAAAAAGATATAGAAAAAAACATTTAGGGAGGAAAAAGAGAAACAAGAGGTTTGCAAATGAACAAACTAAAGTATCTAATCATCCTAAAAGTATCTAATAAACCCTAATAAATCATGTCATTCCTTGACCTAAAATGACTAAAGCGGAGTTCACGCTCCACTCTATCCACTCCATTCATAGTCCATCCTCTATGCCTCTATGCAGAAAGGCATGTTTACTTGTTAAAAATATCATAGATTAGGCTGGTGTATTTCTGCAGAAACACACACACACACACACACAATAGATCCACCTGTTGAAAGACTGAATGATCCAGTGCTTAACAGGTCAGCTGTGTGTGCGTGTGTGTGTGTGTGTGTGTGTGTGTGTGTAAAACAATATACAACTTTGGCTGATATCTGAACCTCTACGTACGTCCACAACATGAGCAATATCTTTACCTCATAGCTTTTGTCAATCTCAAAACCATCATTGCTGAGCATCATTCTGCATATATTTCATCTGCATCCGTCCACACATGTAGGCTACATTTTATTGTTCTGTGGCAATCCCATTTCAGTTGTTGTGAAATCACCATCAACATAGTAAACCCCCAATGAAAGGAGCACTATACTGTATGCTATCCACCTCATTCCTTAACCCGGAAATATGTATCGTTGCGATGGTTACGATACTGTTTTCAACTTCCGTTCATTCTGTTAACATGTGCGTTCTCCGTAGCTAACTAGATTATGCCTCAACTTAGATTTCTTTCGAAATATTGACAATTCTGTCCTTAGCATGTATATACTACATCATATATAACCGATATAAAATAGAAAAGTTTACTTTTATATGCGTTATGATATGTTAAGCACCGTAAACCGTCACGTTAAAACAGATACAATGCAGCTTCGCCGGAAATAGAAAACCGTCTCTGTGTCATGGCGACCCCCATTGTTGGGCTGCGGAATATCGTGGATACAGAGACCATAAAAAACAGCTAGCTCCTCTGCTGTCAGTCCATCAGATTTAGCATTAAATGCTAGAGTCCAAACTCTAGTTTAAACCCCTTTAGAAAGGATCTATTCAAACAGGCTTGCATTTCATCCAACCTGGAATCCAGTCCAATGACTGTTTTAAATCTACTTTGTCTGCGCCTGAAGGCTACCTCAAGGCCACCTCACAAACATGCCAGGAGGCCATTGAGGCCACAGTTCCCAGACCAAAAGAGGCAACTTTTTAAAAAAAAACCCGACAGCACAAAATCAGAAAGGCTTTCAGGTCCACCCTGCGCCCCTCACACGCCCACCCATCTGCTCCGAAAAAGTGTCTCAGGCACAAAGCATAGGGCGACACCCTCACACACGGTGGAGATAAGCGGCGTGATCTCACAGCTCCTAAAATACACTGCCCAGAACAATGCCACATGCCATGGCATGTGCGCAGTTGGCCACTGCTTTCCAGGACGAGCCGCCCGACGCCCGCTGTAGTTCTACAAATGCTAACAAAAGAACCTGTTGCTCCTCCCAGTAGAAGACTATAGATCTATACTACTATAACACATTATCATCCGCATCAAAAGCCCAAGAAGTGCCATTTTTAACTCTTTCAAAACTCGAACGTTGTTTGTCGGCAACTGGCACGGTTTATTCAGGATTTCTGAATGGCGTCTCTTGGCACAACCTGGCTTAGGCTCCCCGGCTGCTGAGTCAATGTCTTTGCAGCTAATGTCTTGGGGAGGCCCCCTAAACCCAAGGTTCCCTAGCCAGCCACTTCTGAGAATGCTCAGCATCGTACTCCTGCCTTAAAACAAGCTTTGGTCAGAGGTCAAAGTTCAAAAGAAAAAGGGGAAACAGTAGCGGTTATGTTGATGGGCTTAGGCTAAGTGAATAGATTACAAATGATTGACAGGGTATTTGCCTCAAGGCAAATGTAAGGTTATAGTGTTTTTCCATTAGACACAGAATCAAGTCTTGTAGACACCGAACTCTTTGACCATTCCAGAACACTGACCCTGACCAATGTGAAGTCAAATAAGAGATTCATGCTAAAATAATTAAATAAAATAAATATCACATGCAAGATCACATTGGGTCCTTGAGAGATTAACTGATAGGCTGGGTGAACCCTGCCTGAATTTCCGGCGAATTTGAATTTCGCCCGGCAGCTCAGGCTGGACACCAGCAGATCTATATCCTCTTTACTGCCAGAACCTTTGGCTCCAATCAGAAAGGCATACTCTAGTCCTGGCACGCTATTGGCCGGTGACGTGACGATAACGAAACTTAAGCGACGCGAAGTGCAGTAGAAACAAAGCGCAGCCTCCCCAGACTAATGTTCAATCCTAAAAGATTGAACTTAGTATGGCGAAAACCAGACTAATTAACTGATGCATTGGAGAAAGAAATCCCAAAAACATGTGCTTCAGATGCCTTTGGTCTGCTGACAAAAACCACCTTGCTCATTGAACTTACAGCACATTATCTGAACCCTGGTCATGCCACTATCCAATATGTCTGCTGGGAGATGTAGATAACACAGGCCAAAGCAGGCACCTGTATTCTCCCAAACAGGAAACACAAAGATCAGACAGCTGGATGCCCCCATGGATATCAGAAAGCACAGCAAGCAGCAAGTCAAGCATCAACACTAATGCCTTATCACAGTAAGCTAACAGTGCGTTTCACTCCAAAGAGGTTTTGAATTCGTGCAGGCAACGCAAATGGCAAATAAAAAAAAACATAATGGACTGAGTGAACCACACAAAGATGTTTCAGTTTTGGCAACACAGCTCAGTTTTCTTGATGTGGAGTCTTGAACTTTACATGACTGTTCTCACAACAAAATGACAGATTTTGTTTTTACTTTTGAAAATGAAATGTGGATGACATTAAAAGGTAAAACATGGATGATTTATAAAAAAAAAAAAAAAAAAAAACACCAAACAAAGACCACCACTTTTTCCTACTAAACTAGTTGACTGGAAAATCAACTACTCCTTGTACCGCTAACCAGAAATGTATTGCAAACTAAAGAAATAGAGGAGACAGGTAAGGCAAGCTTGAATCCTTAGGATTAACATGCTCAACAATAGGTGCAGTCTGTGCCAGCAGCGTAGAATTATGGGTGAATACTTCAGCTCTACAGTCCTGCTCTTCATCACACCTCTTAATCCAGTATTACCCCCCCTCCATCTCAAATAAATGGAGCAATGTCATGTCTTCTGTATGGAGGTCCCTTCAGCCTCCCACCTACAGCCATCCTGAACCACTGCTATTCATAAAAGCCGCCCTCTCCACTTCCCATCTGCAAGTGAATGGACGAGGACTTCCCACAGTCCTCATACAGAGACAGGCAAACTAGGGGGCAAGTCTTACATGTGAAGCGTATAGTTGGGGTGGCTTGGTGGTTGTTTGAGGGTTGAGGGGTGTGGGGGGGTGGGGCATTGTAGTTGAATGAGTTTGGTGCCAGGCTAAGATCCAAAAGGAAACGTGTCTCGCGGCAGGTCAGGGTCCCCCAACCCCCCACTGACCATCTTAACATCCCCTCCTCTGATCCTTAATCCCTCGGCGGAATTCCTCCCTTTTCTACACGCAGTGCATAATTGAGCGTGAGGTGGGATTTCACGGGCAGCGGGCCAAACTTTGTGCGCCAATGCAGGCTGTAATGGATGCATATTCCCCAACCAGAGAGGGGGCATGAGACCTCGCCATGGGCAAGGGCCATCTGAGAGCCAACAACCATCCAGTGAGCATGGGGTGCGTTTCCCGATAACGATGGATAGACACTCTTACGAGGGTTTTCTACGATTCATCTTAAGATCGATCGTTAGGATTTGCCGACTGTTTCCCGAACATGCTCGTAGCGTGAACGCGCGTGCATTGATCTTACGATGCTCTTAAGGGAGCTGTCCACGAGAAAAGTTCTGAAATATCCCCTAATTTGAGTGATGGTGATGTCAGGTGACTGCACGTCACAGCTAAGCCTACCGTCTGAACTTCGGATCTATACATTAATTCACATCAATACGAGAATAGAAAACCTTTGACATCTGCATGTAAGCATTCCAAGTAGCCTAGGCCATATACCACACACAGGCATACATAGTTTTTATTATTTAACATTAGATTGTTGCCCCGTTTTTATGTTTGTTAGATAGGATATGTAACATATTAGGCTTCGGCTAGCCTATTCCTACATCGTTCATGCCAGTTCTTTGCTAACCTACTTGTGAGAGCACGGTGTGCTGCCTGTGCAATAATGTTTCGAGGTGTCACGTTTGAATAAAGAGGTTGATAAGAAAATGAGGAAATGTATAAGCTTAAATAACATAGCCTAGGCTTAGATTTTGACGCAGCACAGACTATAGCCACATATTCCTTTCTCTGTTTTTACCTCATAAGCCTAATAAAACATAAAAAATAAAAGGCTACACAAAAAAGATAATGGCAAACTTTTCTGGCGACGTCTCCTAACTTGTTTGTAGGCTATTTTTGTCCGGTTTTGATAACATCATTATGTCCATTGAATGAATGCTATTCTGCATGCTAAAATCTGAATCATCACATGTAAATACAATAAAGAATGGTAACGTAAGTTGGATCATTATAATCTTAGTTGTAATCCCCCTGCATATCCTGCTGGTGACTCCACTGAGGCATAGCGTTACGACGCTCTTAGTCAGTAACGAGCACTCTGGATCACTCGTAGATCTACGAGTGTTTTCACGATGCTCTTAAGCTACGATGGTTTCGGGAAACAGTCGGCAAATCTTAAGACGGTCGTAAGAGGGACTTTACGATCATCGTAGGCTTACGATGCTTTCGGGAAACGCACCCCAGGTCAGTTAATGATGAAAGAACTCCATTTTCACCTGTGTAAGAGCATGAATCAATGTGTGTCTGTAGGAGTTTACTCGCAACTACACACATTTCATCTTTAAATAGGAGTCCCGGGAGGTACATACAAGCACACGACACAGATATACCAACATTTCCCACAACTGGGTGGGACAGATAATCAACTGATGTAATGTTCATTCATGTTAGCAACAACAAACATCAGTCCCATTGATGTACCTCTTCAGCAAAATCCCTCTCACTCTCATCAGGGTCTAAGAGGACAGTGAGATATTGTCCTGATAGCAACCTGGTAGCCTACAGCAAACAAGTGCCATGACATGCTCATAAAAAAATGCCCAAGCACCATCGAGACAACAAACACTTACAGCCAAACACTCACCTGTCCCAAGTCCAAGGTAACGTTCACTTCGTTGTATTCCAGTCCACGCGAGAGAGGCGGACTCTGCCACCAGGTCTCAGTGCCATCAATTGCATTGGTAATTGGATGTGACTTATTTGGACTATTGGAGTTGCAGTGTTCACAGAACTGGCCCTGCAGAGCAGAAGAACCACACTTAGTTCACTGATGTATGACATCTTTGATAGCCTGTGATGTTCCACTGGTAATGACAAATAAATAGGCAAGCATAGCCAACTGAGATTTCAGATCAGCGCAAACTAATGTTAGCCGAAATTGAGCCCACATGCACAAGCGCACTTGGCGATTTGGGTAGGCTACCATTTGTGTGCGATGTCATACAAAACACCCTTTTTTGAAAACGGCAAAATGCTGTCAGAAATTGCCGGCAATATATACCTTTTTAAACAGCATAATTATACGTCACGCGTTGTAAGATCACTCTTATCAAAGCCACGCGCCAAACTCCTCAATTTCTAAATCTCCTTGACATTTAATAGACTAGGAAAGAAAATAATTTCGGTTCTTACCTGTATATTATGACTATACAATTCCGTGGTCGGACCACCGACAAGTTTGCAGTAAAGATCCGATCTAGGTCTTCCTAATTTGTCCTCTCCACAGGTAGCGGTGGCTGAGATCCGTGCCTGGGTTGCTAAATTGAAGTACTTGGGACTTAAACTGAAACCCGAAATTTCGTTAATTGACACCTGTGTCCTCACAACACTCCCCAGTAGGACCACGATGGTGTAACAATGAATTCCCGTTTTCGCCATTCCTGACATTACGACGACTTACGAGAACTACGCAGTTTTCATTTCGGAGTAGGCTACAAAACACTCAAGAAAATATCCGATGTGACGTCCTGTGCTAAATCCATAGTGTGGTAACTAAGATGTTGACATGTTCACCGTTGCCGTTTCACGTCCCGTCCCTCCCTGTGTCATACTTTTCTCAACTCTTTGAGCGCGCATCTCCTCCACCTCCTACAGATCAAGCCACCCCTCGGCGTATCAAGTGTCAAGGCAAGAACGGGTAACTACAGGACTCTTCACAGAATTGAAAAGCACCTTTAAAATAACTTCTGTTCAAGATTGGATCACCACAGCGCAGGTCGTCTGATTAGACTAGTAAGGATTTATAGCCTAATCTCTGAATGGGGCCGCGTAATGATAAAGGACTAACAAATGACAATGGGTAGGCCTAATTATAAAGTTGTAGTAGCCTAAACTTATTATTATGGCTCAGGTAACTGCCCATATGCCCTTCTCGACTCACGTTGCTCTTCCGGGGGGGGAGTAGTCTACATTGGATGCAGCATTGCCTAGATAAAAAAAAGTAAACGTAGCCTCATTCACTGACATTCGGTCAGCGAGAGTGAAAGTCAGTAGGGGGAGTGCAAACTCTCCAGCGCTGCGCGCGACTGGCACCTGAGCTGAGCCTGCATGACAACCGCGTCTAGGGCCGCTATCTGGTGAGATGACTGCCTCCTAGACGTTGTCGGGAAAGGTGAGTTTGTGATAACAATAACAAACGAACAATCAAGTTATATAATGAATCAAAATCTTCATAAAGCCAGGCCGAGTTTGCCACGTTAAGACATAATAGAATAATCAGACAGATAGCTTGCAGACAAGCAGCCCGTTATCACAGCCAAGGGTAACCTATTTTTTTGGTAGGGCAAACTAAGCTACATGTCTGCTGCTGATAGTTTCTCATTTCGTTTTGCCATTATTATTTTGGGTATTGTTTGAAGCCGAAATGCCCATTGAAAAGAGGCGGATGCAGGAAATGGAGAGGCAGCAAAGCAGATCATTGCAGGTTGATACGAAAAAGCCAACCAGAGACTTTGCTGTGGTCAAAATTACAGACACTACAGTGGGCGAATTTATTCTCTTCAGATTATTCACAGTGTGGACACTCCCCAATCAACAAGGCCCTTAGGCAATCAAACTCACGGTGACCAAAGAAAACGAACAGCATCCAGGCATAGCAGTCTCCACAAAGTTGGGCTAGGTTAGTCAGTTGCTGCAATAGACCCTTTTCACGTGATGTCAGCAGCTGGGTATCAGTTCGTCCGGTAGCAGTAATATACAGTCATAGTAACGTCATTTAACTTTACTCTCAAATCAATGCAGCTACGAGAGCAATGATTGCTAACGATAACTGAACATAACGTTAGTCCTAGGAGACCCGTGCTATAGCAGCAACTTCGTGCTATATAGCAGCAAATTCGGATACTCAATGAAAGCCGTTCCTTATTTTGAATCTCTGTCGAATATCCACTATCAAACCAACTTGAAGCTAGCTGAAGTTGCTGATATATTAAGGATTAGGCTACTGACTTTACTCTCAAATCAAGGCAGCTACGTGACGGCAATGATCGCCAACGATAACAAGGAAAATGACGATAATAAATACACGTGAAATATTAATCTTACCTCAAGAACTGTAACCGTATCACCATAGCTTTTGCTTACGCCGGATGAACTGATACCCAGCAAAGCTTCAAAGCGGAAAGTGTCTGACGTTAGCGTGAAAAGGGTCTATAGGCTATTGGTAAACAGGCGGCGGCTGAGGATCACCAAATAGGAGAGGAGCAGTCAGGTCAGCAACTGCCCCTCAAAATTCCTGTGTAGCCTACATGATGCAGTTATTGCCTGCGTCGCCCTACTGCACTGACACTTGTGGACCCAGTAAGCCATTGAAGCCGCAGGTCACCGTTTCATGCATGACAGTTACCCGGTCCGTTACCCAAACGTGACAAGGGACAAGTGCAAATGCCCACATTCGGTGGGTTTCACCTTTGTTAGTCACAAGAAAAACTTCAAAGCATTTTCATATTTCAATGATGTTTATTCAAACATAATGCTGATTGCAAGTAGTGACAAGTCGCTTTGACTATATAACTGGATACATTGCATAGTTGGCAATGCCACAGATGTTTCTTCCATCTCTGATCATTCTCATGTAGCCACCCTCTCCCCAGCCAGTGCCCCAGCTAGGGTAAAAAAGGAACATTAAAAACATGATTTGGGCCTGAAAATAAGACATCAACTAGTTAGTCAAACAAATGCTTCTCTTAAATCCAGCCATTACTCAATCCAACCTGTTCTTTATGATCCAGTAATGATCTCCTTTCTCAAACCCATAGCCAACCAATAGAACTGCATGGTTTAGATATGTGGTGCTGCAGGAGTCATCATCATAGATACCTGAGAAAAGGATAGTGTATTACCATCTTCTGATGCACTTAGAGCAGGGGTGTCCAAACTTTTTGGCTCAAGGGCCACATTGGGTCTTGGAAATTGACCGGTGGGCCATAACCATCTCTATGTAACATGCTGTTTTGATATTGACATTGTAAACATTCTCTAAGAAGAGTGTAAAGGAGTTTGCAGTAATGTTAACCACAACGTCGTTGCTGGAAAGAAATAGCGAACAGCCAATGATAAGTGTGGCGGGCCATATCTATAATAAACTAATACATGCTCCGTGGGCCGCACTAAAGTGCGTGGCGGGCCGCAGTTGGCCCGCGGGCCGTAGTTTGGACACCCCTGACTTAGAGGAAGGGGTTCTAATTATATGTGCAAGCGGCAGCCCTGTAGAGTGGGTAAACCCAGCCCAATCTGCCAGTGATTGGATTTTGCCCTGCAGCTCAGGCTGGAAACTTGCAAATTTATCTCTCCTGCTTCCTTTCCATGTTTTGTTGAAACCAATCACAAACTGGCTTATCCACCAGGCGCACACAGATCGTTGGTCTGATTGGTTGAAGGACTATCCAAGCGTACAGTCATTTGAACTATGCCCATTGATCATGCCTCTTGTGCAGTAAAAATACAGTGCAACTCCCCAGACTAATGTTGAATCTCAAAAGATTGAGCTTGGTCTGGTGATGGCCACACCAGCAGTGCTGTGCTATGGAACACATTTTAAATGGCTTGCGCGCACAATGCCATGGTTGCTCTTGCGCTTGCCATGGTCACTGTAAATCAGGCATTTTGCACTGGGCCACACACAAAAAAAGCAAACACAAATCTCTGGCCCATACAATGTGAAGCCCCCCCAGCTTATGATCAATCACTGACTGGTGACATAGTTACCTGATTTGTAGAAGCGGAAGCTCGGACGCCCAGCATTCACTGCAACACTGATTGGGCCAACTTCTCTCAGTGCATCAGCCAAAGCATCTTCGTCATTACGCACCCTTACATGGGACTTGATTTTGGTGGCAACTGGGCCTCTGTCCTGTTTACATTGCCGGTGCTGCCAGAGAGACAGAGAGAGAGCGAGAGACAGAACCACAACACAGAGAGAGATCAGAACGACAACACATATTCTGCATCCCAAAAGAAGTTGTGACCGGTAGTTCCAAGTCATTGGAAACATCAATGGCAACCATCCCCATTACCCTAGCAACCACCTCTAATGTCACCGTAGTAACCAGCATATCAAACAAACATGATTACCCTATAGCAACCAGCATAGTAATCATGTTATTTTGCATAGCAACCACCACATGTACCCAGGCAGGGTTTACCCAGCCTAACTCTCGACTACACTTATGCGAAATTTCAGAAGTGTGTAGACTGGCAGAGCCAGACTAGGTTGTTGTTACACCAGGGCACAACGTCTACACAGAAACAATTATAATTAAGCCTTCATTTAATAATTCAATAAAGCAAGAATAACCACCCAACATCAATTGACGGTTTTCAAATTACATGTACTTACCCAGAAAACGTATGGATAATTTTCCTCCAAATGAATGCCGTAATTTTTAACAAACTGCATTGCTCTCCCCATCCATCCTCCATAGCACCCATATGAGAACCCACGAGCTCTGGAGCAGTCAACAAGGTGCTGTTCACTCAGAGAAATGAGCTGTCCCGTCTTCTTAAAATACTGGCCTTCGATTGATCCAGTTGTGCTAAAAGCCCAACAAGACCCACACCACCCCTGTGAAAGAAGTCGGACTGGGTTTTAGAACGCAGTGGGACATTGAGAAGCATCCTCCAGGGTGGTCTGCTCACAGCATGAAAAGGAAGTTCAGTTTGTGCCTCATCTTACTCTTAAACTCACCAAATTTGTCAACACAAGTTCCCGTTACCCATATGAGGTCACTTTAAGTACCTGATTCTTTACACGGGTTACATAGCCCAGTGTCCTGTAGTCCAGGCGGCGTTGTGACGTGGGCTTCCGTCCTCGTCGCCCTTCTTCAGATGATGGTATTATTGCTCCCAGGCGAAAAGCGGCATACTCTTCAGGGGTCTACACGTGTACAACATTGTCAAAGGGACGTACTCAGTTTGAGCCTTCAGAATAAGAAATGGAAGCGCTTATAGAAAGTCACAAGACCGGTCACTCACCAGGGGAGCCATTTCATCCAGCTCCATGTCAAAGCGCCTTCTGCCCTGCGAGTTGTGGGCTTCAACAGCTGCTTTATTCTGAGCCCATATATTCCTACGGAAATTATCCACAGCCTGAAAGGGTATTACAACATTGTTCCTCTTCTTCCAATCTTGCCAGCCATCGTTTTCATCCTGGTGGCGTGCCGCAAAGGAAAGTGGCCAACAATGGCAGAGGACTAAAAACAATATGCTGTGTATGTCCATGACCTATAATTAGTCTATCATGCATGAAAAACAAATAAACAAGTCACATATGTCAAACATGCAAAAACACGTTTGAACACTCGGTCAAACGTGGGCTAATTGGCTTTCAGGTGACACGGCAATATATAGTCCGCAGGTGTAGTCTATAGGCCTATAAGTGAGCCTACAGTTGCAGCGAATTCATGGGTTTCATCAGGTCCCTTTGCACAGGTGTATTAATCAAGCACCATGCAGTCTGCATTGATAATCAAGGTGCTTGATTTAATACACCTGTGGAAAGGGACCTGATGAAACCCATGAATAGACCTCTGAAGTGCGCCTACAAAAAAGCTACTAACTTTGCCCAAATAAGGAGATCCGGTAAAAAGCCTATAGGCTACTGTGACCTTCGGTTGGTGAGGACGGCACACTGACATTTGCTACCCTACACATGAGCGAACTTGCATTATGCAACTTGCCATAATAGTTAACTTCAATTAACATCCGGACCTTCTTTTATTATGGGCTATGATGGCTTTGTTTTTTCATAGGCGAGCTTCAGAGGTCTATGGCCTGCACTGTCCGCGGCACAGAAAATAAATTAATAACGCACTAGGCCTACGTCCTTTTTTGCACCATTTTGATCCATGAAATTGAATAAAAGATCAACACGTTGACACGCTCCATATCAACTTGTTAAATACACGAGTAGGCATATTGCGCAGCTGTCCTATTTAGGTAGCATTGTGCCATTGTATCAATAGCCTACACACACCAAATGCCACAGAATGTCAAATGTGTTGAAGTAGCCTGTAGATCAGGGGTGTCCAACGTCAGCCTGGAGCAGGGTGTTTTGGGAGCACGATGCTCTTGAGGGCTGCCGCTGCCGAGTCCTTGGTCCCCACATTACACGCGAACACCGGACGATGACCCAAAAGCACCGAGCTGAGGATACCACTTGTTCGTTTTTCTGTCGTAGTCTTATTTTAATTTCTTCAGCTTCTCTCGGCACTGCTTCGCCGTATTAATGATAGCCCAGGTGTGGCGGGCCAGATCTATGATGAACTAATGCATGCTCGGCGGGCCGCATTAAAGTGCGTGGCGGGCCGTAGTTTGGACACCGCTAGATACGTTATCATTTGTGCATGGACAAATCATGGGCGTCAGAGGGAATTTTTCAAGTCATGGAGAAACATGATCATCTGTGCTGCTCATACTCAGCTCATGCATGCTAAGACATGGTGATAAAATCTGGAAAATTTGGAGACATGTTCTGTTCCCCACTTTAGATGTCGTCACTGGAATCGTTGTCATTATTCCCTGACCCAATCAATGCACCATTAGATGATGGTTCGGGAAACATACCAAATAGTCCAACTTCATTAAGTATAGGCTCCCTTTAATAACTCCTAAACTGATTTAAAGGTAGGCCTGTGACTTGGTTCACCCAAAGAGCGAGATCGAATGTCCGGTCAAGATTATGCGATTCTAATCATTTTTACCAACGACAATACAGGCATACACTACCAACCAATAGCCTAATGGTAAAATATTAATATGAAATAAACAGAAGTTGGCGTAAAATTTCACGAAAAAGACAAAGTAGCTGCGACATTTTCTGAAAGTTGCCGGCCAGTCTTGTGAGACAGCATGCTGACAGAGTGAACTTAGCGGCCAAGTGAAATGTTGTACGACTGACACCTGGTGGATTGTTTGAGTGAGTGCCCCTGTCGAATAATCAAATGTATGCACATGAGACGAATAGATAATTAGGTGTTCTTTATTGTTTCATCTTTAGTCTTTATATGGAAGATATTTTATCCACATATTAGTTTTGCTGTTCGAAAAAATATAGAAAGCTCAAAATGGTACACTTGTATTAATAAACGTTATAATTTTAATGATAATGTATCCTTCAACTTCTTGGTCTGCCAGAGATAACCCACTTAGTAGATACCAGCTGCTCTTTACTGCAAGGCAGCCTTTTCCCTCGATGTAGGGAGAACAATCAAGTCTGATCACCACCTTAGTCCTTCCACACCGTGCTCTACAACTTCTTTGGCATGGACACTGACGACTGAGCCTGAAGACAGACAGAGGACATCATGTTGAGAATCAAAACAGACACGATGGCATGTTATTTTCCCCAAATGTCTTAAGATAGGAATCCAAAAACTGCCAATACAGCAATCACACTCATGTAAGAAAACATGTCCACATAAATCGAAGAGCATATTAATGCATTTTAATTGGCCTTGGACTCACCAAAACAGGCTGAGATTTCACCCAGTTACTTCAAATGAGTAAATCGGGTTTTGAACTCCATGCTGGCTTATTGCACTATTGCAACTCATCTGGAAGAGAAACCCAAATGATCTGGTCAATCCCACAAACCTCCTTCTGAAGCATTACAGTGCATAATTCAAGTCATTTTTATAAGAAATGGATGCACTCAGGATTCTTATTTACATCACAAGCTCAGGGAGAGAGTTCAAGAATATGATCATCATTGTCATCCATCAGGTCAAACATAAAAAAGACCAGACTGGTAACCTTACCAAACACGCATTTGAAATCAAAGAGGGGTTGATGAGATGTGGCAGGTAAAACCACTCCCCAGTATATGATGCATGAAGTCCATGCTGGTTTATTGCACTACATCAAAATCTGGAAGAGAAACCCATATGAAGTGGTCAGTACTTAAAACCCATCCCTAAAATGTAATTTAAAAGCATTACAGTGCGAAATTCTAGTCACTTTATAAGAAATGGATGCACTCAGGATTCTTATTTACATCACAAGCTCAGGGAGAGAGTTCAAGAATATGATCATCATTGTCATCCATCAGGTCAAACATGAAAAAAGATCAGTGGGTTATACTACGAAGCAAGTTAGGCACATCTAGGCTATCCAGACAAATCGAGGCTACACAAAGCCTTAACTCAGGGTATAAGTTAAGTGACACTAACATAGCAGTTATGTGAAATGTGTCAAACTTGGCTTTCGGCTCAGATCTGTGTGTGTTCTTGGTGTTGGGATGATGTTGGTCAATTGTGAAACGCGGACACACGCAAGAAAAACCCGATTAATTCTGCATTTATGAGTGATAGTGTAATCTAGTCTAGTCGTGTCTGGCCTATAACCGTCGATTTATTTAATGTTATCAAATGTTGAATGGTATGCACGTCATTAGTGGCATATTTGCACGTGCAACACTGTTAAAACGCCTGCAAGATCCAAAATGGCAGAGCTCCACCTGTAAGACATGATAGAATATTGCACGTGAGAATGTTTTTCCAAGATAATTGATTGGTCAGTAGGCGGTAGTTTTACACTATTTGAGCAATAACTTCGCACATAACCTGCTCCCGACCGGGTCTGGTTGGCAGCATAAGCACCATGCTGATACAGCGACTCTAAAACAGAGCCACTTTCGTATGACTGCATAGCATACCCTGGTTTTGAGCACAACATACAACGCTAAACTACTAATCGAGCTTCGTAGTAAACCTCACAGATATGTAATTGACAAGCTTACCAAAGAAGTATTTGATATCAAAGAGGGTTGATGAGACGTAGCAGGTAAAACCACTCCCCAGTAACATGATGCATGAACTCCATGCTGGTTTGTTGCACTGTCAAAATCTGGAATAAAAACCCCATATGATCTGGTCAGTGTTAAAATCCCACACGTGCTTCTACAGCTTTAAGGAGCAAATTCAAGTCACTTTATAAGAAATGGATGCACTCAGGATTCTTATTTACATCACAAGCTCAGGGAGAGAGTTCAAGAATATGATCATCATTGTCATCCATCATATCAGGTCAAACATGAAGAGACCAGGGGTGCGTTTCCCGAAAACGATGGTTACACGCACTTACGAGGGTTTTTCTACGATTCATCTTAAGATCGTTCATTTGCTTTTTCCGACCGTTTCCCAAACATGCTCGTAGCGTGAAACCGCGTGCACTGCTCTTAAGATGCTCTTAAGGGGAGCTGTCCATGCTTAAAGTTCTGAAATATCCCCTTATTTCATGGTGATGTCAGGTTGCGCGTCACAGGTTGCATGTCACAGCTAGGCCAACGTGTGAACTTCGGATCTATACATTATTAACATCAATATGAAAATAGAAAACCTTTGACATCTGCATGTAAGCATCCCAAGTAGGCTATATACAGTGGGTATAGTAAGTATTCACACCCATGCTAAAGTTGACTAAAAAGAGGAATATAAAATCATCTTTTGAGAATTGATTGTAATGCCTTAATTCAAAAAATGAGTAAAAATCAAACCGCTAAGGACACTAATTTTCTTTGTGATTGAAGAATGTATCGTAAATAGATAAATGTTCTTCCTTAAATACAGGTTGCATAAGTATTCAACCCCTATGTTAAATTCCCATAGGAGCAGGAGGATATTTTATATGTTTTTATTTTTAAAGGCCAGCTATTTCATGGATCCAGGATATTATGCATCCTGATAAAGTTCCCTTGGTCTTTGGAATTAAAATAGCCCCACATCATCACATACCCTTCACCATAGCTAGAGATTGGCATGGTGCTTTTTACAGTTAGCCAATTAGCCTGTTTGATGCTCATTGAGCTCAATGCAAATCAAACAGGCATTTTCGAGTAAGAAAATAAGGAAACGTGTAGGCTTAAATAACATTTTTACCTCATAGGCCTAGGCCTAATAAAAATAGTCTAAACAAAGATAATGACAAACTATTCTGGCAATGTCTCATCTCAGAACTTAATTGTAGCCTATGTTTGTCTGCTTTTAATCACATTATTATGTCCATTGAATGAATGCCATTTTGCACGCTAAAATCTGAATCACCGCAAGTAAATACAATAAAAAATGGTAACGTAAGTTGGATAATTATATTCTTAGTTGCAATCCCTCTGCATATCCTGCTAGTGACTCTACTGAGGCATACGCGTTAAGACGCTCTTAGTCAGTAACAAGAACTCTAGATCTACGAGTGTTTTCACGATGCTCTTAAGTTACGATGGTTTCGGGAAACAGTCGGAAAACCTTAAGACGTTCGTAAGAGGGACTTAGGCTTACGATGCTTTCGGGGAACGCACCCCAGAAATGTAACTAGCAAGCTTACCAAGCACATATTTGAGATCAAAGAGGGTTGATGAGACGTAGCAGGTAAAACCACTCCCCAGTATCATGGTGCATGAACTCCATGCTGGTCAAAATCTGGAATAAAAACCCATACGATCTGGTCAGTATTAAAATCCCACGCATGCATCTGAAGCATTACAGAGCAATTCAAGTCACTTTAAGAAATGGATGCACTCAGGATTCTTATTTACATCACAAGCTCAGGGAGAGAGTTCAAGAATATGATCATCATTGTCATCCATCAGGTCAAACATGAAAAAAGACCAGATAGTAACTAGCAAGCTTACCCAAGCACATATTTGAGATCGAAGAGGGTTGATGAGACGTAAAACCACTGTCCCCAGTAACATGATGCATAAACTCCAGTTTGTTGCACTATGTCAAATCTGGAATAAAAACCCATATGATCTGGTCAGTATTAAAATCCCACACGTGCATCTGAAGCATTACAGTGCAACATTCAAGTCAATTTATAAGAAATGGATGCTCTCAGGATTCTTATTTACATCACAGCTCAGGGAGAGAGTTCAAGAATATGATCATCATTGTCACCCATCAGGTCAAACATGAAAAAAGACCAGATATGTAACTGGCAAGCTTACCAAACACGTTATTTGAGATGAGAGAGGGCTGATCAGAACGGCTGGTAAAGATCACTCCCCAGTAAAGTGATGCATGTAGCTACAGAGAAATAAAGATATTTTCGTCAACATCACAGGCGGGACAGTCATTGTAGAAAATGTGTAACACAATACAGTTACAATGAATGAGGACACTGTGCAATCTGTGTGAGATCATTTACAGCAAAGTGTCAATTTAATCATTTGACATGGTATTACCCTGGGGGCCCATATCTTATATAATTAATATTGCCCGAAAAAGTAAAGCTTGATCGCCTTTTTGAAGGAATCTCAATGCAATGCATTTTTTTGTTTGCCACGTGCAAACGAACTGACTCAACCATAGGCTAGCTAAATAGACTCATGGCGAAGCCTTACTTGAATGTAACATGTATATGCTTGTTTCCTACAGCTTTTGGCTTCAGATATCATGGTTAACGTGTAAAAAGTAACGAGTAGGCTACAACATAATTTCACTGACAGTCACAAACTCACAATAATGTTAGCATGTCGGTCAAGATAGCCCAGCTTGCTATGCTAAGGTAACGATATGTTGGAGAAGGTTAGTCGAAGTTGTTTGAGCCAGTCTACACACAGGGTAGTTCGAATGAATCACTTACAACTAACGTTACATTCTTACCACGTAGGCTAGTTGCAACAAAAATCGCCGCATGCATATCCCGTCTGCACGATTCCTAACTTCAGGCAGCGAAAGACTGTAATGTCGGGCCGGGTCCGGGTATGTCATGCCGTGCTGTGGCCGTGGGCTACCGTCCGCGATTGCTCCGTCTGTAGTTTCGCATTGGATTGTGGGATGTGATAAAAAAAAAAAATGACGCCCGTCCTCTCCATAGTTGTAGTCAGATTGTTCTTACAGTGCGTCTGAAACAGAAACGTTTTATTTTGCAAACGTTGCTTGCATTCCTAGGTTTGCCGTCGCTAACCATGATTGCTTGATGACTACAATCTCTTTGCTTGCACACCTCCACCCATTTTCTTTGCTTCATGTTTGCTGATCAATGTTATTGAGGTGCTGAACACCTAGATGCAAAAATAAGGTTTTTTTCTTGAATGTAGACCTACTTGTGTTGTGTAGCCTACATGAGGCCCCAGCCTTCAGCCCTCTTGGACCAGATAGGTCCTCTTTAGATAAGTCAGCTGCCAAATTAAGCTATATTTTCCTGTCAAAGTTTTCTCTGTGGGTTCCTTGTCAGAACCCCTCACCATAGAACCCCTTGGAACAAATTAGAACATGGGGCCTCTTGAATTTAGTCAAAAATGGCTCATTAGCCTATCTATTAATCAATAATATCCCCCAAATGGTTTTTGGCCTATCCTTTCGGCTAAGCAAGAGAGGGTATTTTCTCTTTTTTTTTCTTGTATTTTCTTTTTCCTTATTCAAACACATTTTGATAAACACTGGTTGATATAAGCCAAGGCACAAAATAGTTAACTAGGCTATATTGTGTGGTGACATCTTGCTCTTTAGTTGTTGACAACGGCACAATGGTAGAAAAAGTATATGAGAAGATAAGGCCTACATAAGTATCTCAGTTTGTAATATACTCATTCACTGGTGAGATTAATGTATCACTCATTGAACTGTCATACAGAGCAGTCTCCCATGCCTCCAATAATTATGGACAACGGTACCAAATGATCGGCAAGTCATTACACTTAGGTGATCTGTTGATGTTACATACATGTACATGTTGGGTTTGCTTTTTCATGGGTCACAATGGGATCCATGTTGTCCAGAAAACCCTCGATCTTACATCTCTCACATTGATCCACATCCATAGGCTCCTGGCTGATAGTTGGTACTGTGCCAATTTGTGGAAGACAAAATGCTATCAATCATCTTGATGAGTGCTTGTTTGTGAAAGGCTACCATTTGCCATCCCATTAAAAAGATAGATAGCAAAAAGGTGATCATTTATTTGAGGCTGTGGAATTTATGGAGTTACGCAGCAAGCTATAGGCTATGATATATTCTTGGTAAACAAATAAAAGTAAAATGCAACTTTCCTGTTGAAGAATACAAAATAGGCCTTTAGAAAACAGGCATATTTACTGTGAAATGTTGTAAGGTATGCCTTGTGTTACCCTCTTCCCTGTTATATTGTGTACATGGATCTTCTTGAGACATCCTGGACCCATGTTTATTTGAAATACTGTGGGCAATTCATGGATGTTTTGTTTGGGGAGATGACTCTGGTGGAGTAATGGCCGCCTGCAATCCTGCGCCTGTCAGGGTTTCACATCATCTCTTTGCTATGCTGACACTCCACATGCCATCCTGTTGACTGCTGTATTAATAGAACCATCATTTCGATCTTTAATGGCATGGAAATTACCAGTAACAACCCTGACAGCGTGAGCCCATTTCTGAATCATGCAAATCATACTTCAAATGCAACCTGCGATTTTCCGGGGACAACAGCAATAGCATGTTACTGTAGGTCTCCAGTTGCTTAGAAGAGGCAACATTGTTTGCGCTTGTATAGGCTATATGAGACATTGAATAATGAATCATGAAAAAATAGCGAAATACCATTAAAACACTCTTTTATATTAACATCTGACATTTATTGAACTATTTTGGCTCATTAAACATCCTTCACTAAGTCTAATAAATAAAAATCAGAATCAAATTATGACAACATCCATAAAGGGCATCAGCAAGTTTTGTGGATTATGTCTGCAATGCCACATGTCAACAGTGATGTTGAATAGATCATCTGTACGGCAGAAGACTTCTCTCACACTCCACTGACAGCCTGCCACACACCTATTCATATCAAGTCTACACTACATGAGATATTTACAACATGTTCAAATATACATGTACAGTACTCACTGAGTTGCAAGGCAAAATGGAGTAGGTTCCTCACGTTCAAAAAACATAAGTAAACATCACACACAAAATGAAATTCACACATTCATTTGGGTGTGTGAAGAGACGTCTGGATTCTAAGTATACCGCACATGATCATGTTAGAGGATTGCAATTTCTGTTTAGTCTTATAATGCAGAGTTACCAAAAAAAACGGATATGAATCGGTTAGTTTGATATTCTAAAATATATAAAATGCTCAATGACTTTTTAAAGGAAGGCAATTGACCAGTGCATATCATTCTACTTCCACGTTAAAAATTATGCTCAACCTGGAGAAGTTGATTTTTATAATATAATAGTTCTTCCTATTCACATTTAAACACAAACCATATGAGGAATGTTTTTTTTTCTATCCAGTATTTACTATAACAGTCATCTGTACTATTCTTGACTACACCCATCATGTCAGCTCTGCTTTCGAGACAAAGCAAGTTATGAATTATCAACTCGTCATGAAATTATTATGAGGCATGAAACAATTTAAATTTGACTTCATGCATAATTACTGGGATTTGTCTGTTTGTATATGTATCATAGCACAATACAAGTGCATTGTATGCATGATGAATAACCTCTCCATCATATTTCTGCATTAAGAGACTGAACAATAACATCATGAGTCACTAAAGAATGAAAGCCTTATCTCCTTCCTCCGGATGGCAACAAGGCTAAAGGTGTTGGTGCTTACGATTCTGCCGATCACTGATTACCTGGCTGATCCTTATGCACTTGTAGTGTGCTAATTAACATCCTAAACCACTGGACTGCTCCAAGGACCAGCAAGTCAGAGGTGAGGTAACCTTTACAGTAAAATCTTCCATCTGAACAGCTCACCGCTTACGCACGGACGCGCGCGCACACACACACACATACACACACACACACACACACTGCATACTGTATATACACGCTCTGCCTTGTGCATGGGTACGCACACTCTCACACAAAATGTCAATCTACATAAATACACTTAGATATACACAGAATAAAGTAATTTGTGAATTTAAGGCATTCAAAAAATATTGCAGGTAGAGTTTGGACCTGTTTTTGACAGACTCCTTCAACAGTCTACAATCTCCAGCTCTCAGTTACTACCTCAGGCAAGAGCAAAGATTAAAAAAAAAATACAATGAAATGAGACGATAATAAGCATCAATGAGAGAAACATAAAACGAAAAGCAATCCTCTTTGGAAAGTAAGGTCATATTTGGTTCAGTTGTCAGTCTGCATCCACAGTTAGGTTTTCAGAGGGCCACTCAAGCCCACACTCAAAGTGACGTACCTACAGTGTACAGAAGAGAAAGAAGTCTCTGTCTTCAGCTCTTTATTGTTAGTGTAGTCATTTCATTTTGAAGAAAGACGTAGGTCCAAGATGGCTTTGCACACTCAGGTCTTGTCCTCGTGTTTGGAAGGAAGAGCCAACACCTTCAATCCCAAAAGAAGGAATCCCATTCCTGTCCACAGTCGACCAGCACGGCCTGGTCTTCACACCAAATGACCTGACCTATAGCCTAAACCCAAAGATTTTATGGCAAGACTACTCTCCCAGCTGCTAAATGCCCAATCAGCAAGAGCATCTAGGTGGTCTTAATCTGGGGTGGGGGTATTGGGGGGGGGGGGGGGGGTAGGGTTAGGGGGGACATTGGGCGGGTGAGACTGTGTGAGTGGGAGGGGGGGGCACTTGATGGACAACTCTGCTCCTCCGCGTGGCGCAGCCGTCCCGCTCTCACACCCACTCCTGCATGGAGCGCTTGCAGTACAGTATGTGGCGCTGGGTGTCCTTCCTCTTGAAGCGGAACACCGTGTAGAGGAGCACCATCATGCACAGCGCCAGGATGCAGGGGATGGCGATGGCCACCGCCTTCTCCGTGCCGCCCGCCGCGCTCTCCAGCTTGACGATGATGTCCATGTCCTCGGGGTCGTACTGGTGCTCCTCCTGGTGCGGCGGCGGCGGCGCCCAGTCCGTGTCCGGGTCGATGGGGATGTGGTCGCAGCCCATGAAGTCGCGCAGGACGGAGCGCGGGTAGCCCGGCTCTACTCGCAGCCTCTCGTTGTTGAACTTCCAGTACTCCTTCCCCTTATAGAAATACGTGAATCCTGCAGACAGAGACAGAATGGGAGACGCTGACATCAAACACACTGCTGTACTTGCTGTGTAAACCAAATCTCGGTATGTGTCGCATTATCATGGTCCTTACCACTTGCTTTGTCCACAAAGGCGCCCTGTGGGGATTCTGGGATACCCTTCCAAACAGTAATGGGTTTGGGGTAACCAGGATCCATGGTCCTCAATTCCTCGTTATATCTCCAGTATCTGCACAGGATGCAAGGCATTAAGCAGACAGAATGAGGACAATGCATCAGCCAGACTTCACTAGACAGCAGGACCTGCTTTAGCACTATGTGTTTGTTTTTTTTTTGCGATTTTTCCTCACATTTCCACAACCACAAATGTGCCCCCACCCCCCTCCCCTCATCGCTTTTTTGTCCCGCTTTCAAATAGGGGAGCAGCAGGCAGCAGTTATGAACTTTGTCATACTATTTATTTCCTGCCAAGAATGCTGCAGTACTACACACGGCTAAGGGTGCTTGCTTTTTTCCCTGGACTCTCTAATGACTTTGCCATTGCAACTTGGCAGCTCCACATAATTAAGCACAATCATTAGGGGCAGTAGCAGCGCTCGCGCAGGAATGCAGCGGCGTGCCGAGGGACAGAGGCGGTTGGGCCTGCGTGCGACACCAACCTGTCTCCTTTGAAGAAGTACGTCTTAGCAGGCTCCTCCCACCAGACGGCCGTCTCGATGCTCTGAGTGGGCATGCCAGAGCCAAACAGGGAGATATCCTTAGGATACGTAGGCTGCAGGGTGGTGTCTTTAAATACCCAGAAGCGGTTCCCTTCGAGAATGTCGGTGAATAAACAGAGAGACAAAAATACAGACGCGTGTGTCGCGTGAGTCATCTCTACATTGAGAGCAAATAACGTTTTATTGTACGAAAGCAGGCAGGAGAAGCAAGCTATAATGATCAGTTCAGTCATTCTCACCTTTGAAGAAAACAAACTTCCCTTCGCTGTTCTCATAGACTGCATCAATCTTGGGAGGCAGTCCTCTCCAGAAGTAATTGATCTGCATTGGATAGCCCGGCACCACAGAGTTATCTCGCACCCTCCAGAACCACTGGTCCTAGAGAGAGAAAAGAACACAAAACAAGAACTTAGCACAGTAACTCTTTGAAATGTTTTAGGTGAAAACTGCATTAACGACATCAATACACACATCCTTAAGAATGTAATGACCTTTTTTCAATGAATTTTAATGACAAAAAGAAAACCAAATAGACCAAAAGTACCTTAAAAACGAACAGTTCCTTTCTCAGGATGGCTAGGGTGTTGAATCCACCATCGCAGATATTTGGCTTGGAGTTTTGGTTCGTGGTCTTCGTCTTCTGCGGGGGCCGGTGGGGTCGGCTCTGGCGGTCGGGCTTGCGAGGGTCCGAGGGCGGCAGCTGGCGTGGAGGTGCTGCTGTGGTCAGCAGCCTGGTGGGCTGGGGGTTCTTGTCCGGAGGACCTGGTAAGGCAAGAGAGATCCGAGAGGTCTTACAAATGCAGGCGACTGGTCTGACGATGATCCATTGAGGTGCGCTGAGTGAATGACAGGAAGTGGTACAAGTACTGGTACCAGCTGATACCAACTAGACTTACATAGTGCTTTTCAAGGTATCTAAGGTTGCTTTGCAAAATAATAACATAGAAAATCACAGAAGGAGGGTAATAGCCTAAGCTCGGGTAGTCTGGGTGTGGTAGGTGGATTTTGAGGAATTTGTTTTGAAAGTGTCCAGAGATTTGGCAGAGCAGATCCCATCCGGGAGAGTGTTCCAGAGAGTGGGGGCTGACACACGAACAGCTCGCAGCTGGGTAGAGGGAGTGGGAGTCCTCTTATCTAGCTCTGGGGTACATGGCAAATAAACTCATTTCCCAAACAGTTGGCATGTTCCTTTAAAAGAAAACAATTTGGTTTGCCAGCAGTGTCTTCAATTGGTATGCCTCAACAAGAGGTCTCATTCATTCTATAGATGAAGGATTGGACTGCCACACGCCCTCCAGATAACTCACCATAGATCTTCTGAATGCCTTGTAGATCATCATGCGGTAGCTTGAAGCTCTCTGTGTCCATGTACTGATAGAAAGGAGCCATGATGGCAGTGGGGTCGTTGGAGTGTTCCAGTCCAAGAGCATGGCCCAACTCATGCACTGCCACCAGGAAGAGGTCATTGCCTGTAAAAAAGACAGAGTTCCAGAAATATATATATATATTTAATATATAAGTCGTTACCTTTGCTACCAGCTCTGCATACTTTGACTTGCAGAGGTAAGAGAATGTGGCTGGTAAGAACACACAGGGCCAGTGGAGATAGGTGCTAGAGGCTTTGTAGCAGCTACAAAACTTCTTGTAGATTTTGGTTTTCGAGGAAAGTCACTGAAAGAAGCTACTGAAGTTACTGAAGATTTTTTTAATATTGCTTGGCATGTTGCTGATTGGATCATAAACCGCCACAGCAAGGAAGAGGAATGACTGAAGAATTTGTAGGTATTTGTTGGTATTTGTGGATGCCTACATCAAGGGCTTGTGGTCTGTCTGGTTATGTTGCTGCTAAAGGATCATAAACAGCCACAGCAACGGAGAGAAATGACCAGAGAATTTGCTGATACTTGTTGGTGCCTTCATCAAGGGTTTGCATTTTGTTTGTATATGTTGCTGATTGGATCATGACTGGCCACAGCAACGAAGAGGACTGACTGAAGAGTTTGTTGGTATTTGTCGGTGCCTGCATCAAGGGCTTACTGTTTGTTGGCAGAGAACCCATCATGAGTGCGGAGGGGGGTGAGTCTGGGATGCCAGATACCACTGTTGAGCCTTCTGGAGGTGTCCTGGGTCTAATTCAATAAAACACCCGTGAAGGAAGGGGCCGGCTTGATAACTGTTGATGATGTTTTTTTTGTCCACAAAGGTTGATTTGTTTGTGATCTTGTTTTTGCCAGTAAATAGGCTTGGTTCTTTATTGGCTGTTGTTTGAAATGCCCTACTTATAGTACTCGGAATTTAACATCTCTCCTGTGTATGTTTAAAATCACCACCAAAGCAGTCCCAGAGCCTCCAACACTCCTTTCTATGGGAGAGTACTAGGCCCAGGCAGTGGATGTTTCAGGTGTGCTTTGTTTGTTTATTGTGCTTTCACAATAATGTGGATTGTTGTGCAATGTAACAACAGCTGGCATGGATTTTTAGTTAAGTAGCGTGTTTCAGATTATATTCTTGTCTGTAATCTGGGGTCATGGCATTTCGGTGCATCACATTCTCAGATAAGCTAACTGACAGTGAGAGGCTAGTAGGGACTGCATGGTGATCTGAACACGTGCACTAGTTCAGCAAAAACACAGGAGAAAATCACGTCCTTGCCACGGGGGCAGAGGAAGGGTACTGTCTTACACAACATGCCATGAGTGAACCTATGTTGCCCCGAAACACAGGCAAGTAAAAATACACACATGCACATTGCACAAGAGTGAAACAAACAAAAAAACAAAACAAACACACAGGGGCTCCACTGACAGTAAACACCCCAGGGCTTGTCTCACTAAGCACTATACGTGTGCATGACAAATGTTGGCTTCAGGAATCCAGCGTGATACAGTGTATAAAACGTGGGCATGTCCATTAATTCCTGAGCCATACTGCGCCCACTATCACCTCTCCTGACCTTGACTTTCGTCAGGCTACTTCATAGGCTAGCGTAACTACGGGACTTTCAGCGGAGGCTCTGCTTCCTGACACGGACGCTCTGTGGTAGCATCATCAAGGAACAGAGAGTCCTCTGCGATTCTAATTTAATTATAGGAGAACAAGATGGAAGACAACCTTAAAGCCATTTCACTGTCACCGACAGATTTGTATTACTCCATAAACTCTCCCCATTCCAGGCTAAGCAGTGTGGCGTATCGCAGATCAGATAACACTCTGGTCAACATTCGAAATAATCCCGCGACCTCCAGAGAAGAGCCGTGACCCGGCGCCGTTAATGGGTTAAATGAAAGGCCGCAATTAGGATTCAGAGCACAGCGCCAGCGCGGAAGCCAAAAGCGGGTGCTATCAGCCTGCCAGACAGCCGTGTGAGTGCGGCTGGCTAATGCCCGCGTGCGCTGCTATCCATTATCGCCATGCTGGAGCGCTTGTCTTAAAAGCACTCAGGTCTAGCAGTCTAGGTAATTAAGGTTAAGTGCCTCTGGATGCAACACAGTGGCGGATCTGATTACCCCATCAGAGAGTGGCTTCAGCCACCCAATAATATTCACCGCAACCACTACAATCCCCACCCCCCCCCCTCCCCCCCGTCCGCCCCGTTCTCCACCCTCCCACCCCATCCATCCGTGCCATCCGTACTCCATAGGCACGTATAGGCCCACGCATGCCCACGCACAAATGCCCCAAGACAGGGGGGGTGGCTGATATTGTTTGCGGAGCTCACTATCTCACCATCGTGGTTAGGGTTGCCAAGGGTCCAGGGCTCGTCCGAGTCAAAGTGGGTGTCCCCGCCGATGCCAGGGCCTGGGAAGTAGGCGTGAGCCAGGAAGCCCCCCTCGCCGTCGAAGGGGGAGCTGTCGCCATGGAAACCTGAGGCGAAGATGATGGTGATGTCCACCTCTCGCCTGCCGCTCTCCAGAGCGCTGTACGGCACGGCCTCGAAGCGCAGCGGCGTCACGCCCTGCCACACGTCGAACGCCCGGCGGATGGCGGCGTGGGTCTCCTCGTTTCCCACCTTGGGTGTGAAATTCTTTAGGCTGGAAAAGAAGGAGGACAGAAACTATAAAAAATATGCTGGCTTTTCAAGTTTGTCTTCTGGCCTCAATCCATTTGAAGGCTCATTGTGTTGCCCTAGATGGACTGTTTTTATGTTTTATATTTTAAAAATGGAGATGAATTTGATGTTTGATGATTAATTTGAGCTGTTTTTGCTGCATGGAGTAATATGTGACAAGCACTGAATAAAGACAAATATCTTGGCACTGAATGTAATTCGCGCGCCATGGCTGTGTCTGAACAACAAATTAGGCGATCAATGAATTCTCCTGCAGTCTAGGTCACATAGATAAAGAATGAAGGAGCGCTATGATGAAGGAAACCAACACTTCCAGGCAGCGCTGAAACAATCATCTACTGATGTGGGACTGCAACATCCACATCCACACAAACACACACACACACACACATACAAACCAAAACTCACAAAACCTGGAAATGGTGAGAAAGCAGTTTTTCCTCCCCCCAAAAAAACCCATAGTCCCTCGAATCCTAGAAGCTTGAGAGTTTACTTTTAAACTGTTCCAGCCGCAGTAGCTTTGCTGAACTTTCACATTCAAGCCTTTATCTCTCGCTGACAGACACAGAGAAATGGAAAATCTCCTCTCCTCTCTTCCTCTGATTTTTTTTCCCCCAGCAAGAGGAGCAGTCAGCAGCCTGTCCCCTTCCTCCACTGATTTACATCCCATTTGCATAGGTGCCTCAGCAATTAAAACATAATCACAGGAGCAAGGATTTGAATACATCATTTTTGTTATCACATGCTCTAGTCGGTCTAGTCTAAATTGGGGTGAGAGTAGGCTACCTTATATTTCCTCCCTGCCTTCACTAAATGTAAACTTACGAGCTTTAGAATTACGTTCCTGAAAGGTTAGAGATAAGCGCAAGGCAGTGAGGAGGTTTCTAAATTACGTGTGCCAGGTCTCAGTTGCAGTGGCAGAAATCGGAGAGAAAATGTATTCATGGCGGTTTTAGCCTATGCGACTTCATGGAACATGCTGGACGTTTTCTTTTTTTTTTACGTCACTGCGAGTGACGCGGTGACTAACTCGAAAACAGCTTGTTAAAGGTCACTGAAGTTCCCGCCGAGCCCCCGTCTCATCGCCCCGCGCCGGTCAAGTCATCGTCCATCCACACTCACTCACGCCCACCTGTATGTGATGTGCGCATGCTGCCACTTCTGGCCCGTCAGGGCGTAGCGCCGCTTGCGGGACCGGGAGCCGGAGCTGGACACGTCCCTGAGCTGGTCCGGGACTCCGCACCGAGGCCTTCTCATCCAGCTGCGGGGACAGAGCATAGACGTGAGCACATCTGGACACTACGTCTTCATCAGCATTCTTTTCCTGGCGGTGGCTGAGCAGGTTAATGCTCTCTGTCTCAGGCCCCCTAAGGGCCCTGTGTGGCTGACCACAAATCCTGCTCTCTGAGTTGCTGTTGGTTGACTACTGACGTCTATTTTTAGCGTGGGCTACTAGGAGTGTTTGTATCCCGCTGCACAAGATTCACTATCACCACATGTTGTTTGTAATGGCTGCCACTTTTCATTAATGCCTGTGCAGCAGATAGATCATGGCTGAAAGGTAGCCTACTCCACAAAGCTCCCGTCACCACCAACAACAGCCACCATTCAGCATTGACAAGTGCCGTGTTTTGAGCCACTGAGAAATCATCTTCGCTGTTCTGCTCTAACAATACATCCTAATTAAAAAATATTAGCAGTTCGGTAATAATTATGCACACACACACTCACACACACATGGTATGCACTTTCAGCACCTTATGTTATATAATGTATAATCAGTCTCTGTGTTGTGTGTGAGTGTGTGTTTTTGTGTCTGTGTGAGTTGTGAATGTATGTGTCAGTATGAAGTTATACGTTGGGTTGCTCAACCATTCTTTTCATCCTGAACTTACAATTTTACATACTGAATCTCAGTAGGCCTACATGATGTTTGTGGGCAGACTATCCTGTTAACAAATTTTTTTTCTGAGCGAATGCAATTATCTAAAATACTGTGCATGTTTGAGAAACAGACTCTCTCTCTCTCTCTCTCTCTCTCTCTCTCTCTCTGTATGTGTGTGTGTGTGTATTGCATTGCATTGCATCGTTTTCAATTGGGATCGCTGATGATGGGCTAGACCCGAAATGTTTGTCTCCCATTTTTTTTTATAATTCAGCTTTTGTGTGCGACTTCTTTTCTTTTTCTGTGTATTGCATCTGAAATGAAGCTCACCTTATGGTGTTTCTGTTCAGTGTCCCAGTGACATTAAGGCCATAAAGGCGTTGCATGGCAGCAATGGCTGAATGCATGGTCTGCGCTGAGCGCAACGCAGCCATGCCAGAATCTGTGTGGGGGAGATAGCCATACTGCTGCAGCCAAGCCTAGAGAAGAGAGAGAGAGATAGAGAGAAACAAGTGAGAAAGAAAGAGGGATGGAAAAAAGAAGAGACAGACAGCAGGAGAGAAAGAGAGGGAGATTGTATCATGAGCTGCTTTTTGCTTAGACTTCGTCTTAGCCACACATAGACAGTCCTACATTTTAACAACCGTGCCCTCATAATGCTTTTCCCTAACCACACACACACAATGCTACAGACGTACAGTATGATTACTTCTTCTCATATGAATTACATTTTTGTACCGAATGCTTAAACCCTAACCGTGATTCTTATAGCACAGTTTCTAAAATGATTAATACTTATAGCAACGCCACTCACTGAGTTTGCAAAACTAAAAGCACAAACACAGTTTTGCACTCAGTTTGCAATTTTGTAACACACACTTTGCAAAATTGTAAGCACAATCCACTGAACAGCACTCCTTTTGCGGAACTGTGAACTCACTGCTTTACACTCAATTTCCAAATGATCAACACACTCCAAGCAAAACTATACACATGTACAGTATGGCCATTATGTAGACTATTTTGCCAACTGTCTGGCACACTGTCACACGTGAAAACTGTTTTTAGATAACTAGATCAATTTGCAACCAGCCTTATGCACTATAAATAAGCAAATTGCAAATCACTCCATAAGGCTATGAGAAATACAGCAGCGCATTATTGAGGACGACACCACCTTCCAAAACACACACACACACACACACATTGAGCATGTTTGTGTTATGCCGTGTACTTGCCCGCAACAGAATCCGAATGAAAACAAATCTACAGAGTCCCTTTTGAAAGAAACAGTGACCGTGTAAATCAACTGCGATATGGCTATGTGCAGGTAAGCTATAGTATCATCGGTGCTGAATCTGGAAGTTCATACTGTAGTGCTGTGCATGGCCCTGCTGTGCTGCATTTGTTCTGTCTTGTACAGAGAGTGATGGAGCTCGAGGGTCATGAGCTGCTTTTTTGTGGATGAGGCAGGTTTTAACCTCACTAAAACAAGGAGATGTGGCAGGAACATTATTGGACACCATGCCATAATCAATGTCCCAGGACAATGTGGTGGTAACATAACCATGTGTGCAGTTATTATAATTCAAAATGGTGTTGTTCACCATCATGCAACCCTAGGCCCAATATAACACTGCACACATTATTACATTCCTTGACGCCTTACATGAACATGACATGCTCACTAATGTTCAGAGACCAGAGCAGACCAGATACGTCGTCATCATATGGGACAATGTTAGTGTCCATGGGGCTGCTTTGGTCCGCAACTGATTTACACATCACCCACCCTTCACTGTACTCAATCTCCCCCCATACTCTCCATTTTTGAATCAAATCGAAGAGTTCTCTGCCTGGAGCTGGAAGGTTTATGACCATCATCCCCATCACATAGCCCTTTTACAGGCAATGGAGGAGGCATGTGGGGATGTTGACCAGGCATCATGCCAGGCCTGGATACAGAATTCCAGAAGATATTTTCACCGGTGCCTTGGACTACAGGACATTGCATGTGATGTGCACAACATTTTGTGGCCAGACCCAGAGAGACAACACGATGTAGACTGGTTTTGAAACTCTGTGAAATTACTATTTTGTGTTAGCCTGGCTAGCGCCTACCACTTCTCAAATGAGACGTGGTCTGGCAACCAGACGTTCATTTTCTCGTATTTGAAAAAAAATGCCCAGATCCGTTCATTGGGCACCACGGATGTCTATCAAATGCGTCTGTGCATAGCTCATCATCGTCTTGCTTTCCCCCCTGTTCTGTGATTGGTCCCCTATCTCAGGCAAAAATTAGGGCGGTAGTTTCCAGACTGCCTTAGCATCGTGAATTAAATCACTGCCCAAGGCAGGATGGGACCACTCAGGCTAATTTTGTGTTTTGATTTGGAAAAAAAAACACTTGTGTTTGTTTTGATGTGTGTATATAAACACCAAAGTTTGGATCCCTGCATGTTTACAGAACTACAATGTTTTCCTGACTTAGTGAAAGGTTTTCTTATTTGTGTGTAAAGCTTTGCAAAAACAGCCAGTAGATACAAAAAAATGTGCTTAAGCAATCAAAAAAAACTGTAATGAATGAATTTATGAAGAATATTTTGATGATTACATTATTATTGCACCTGATAGTACAAAGACAGGACAAAATACTTCCATCCTGTCACTTCCCTGAAGAGTTTTGATAGTGTCCATGTCAGGACTAAACACAGCCAGTATTTATAACACGTTTCCCTGACTGCTCCAGTGAATAACAGCTGGCCTGTGGGCACAGCTAAAAGCCACAGATGGCAGCGCAAAAGCAGTGCATTGTGGGTAGCCTGTCATAATGCTAGTCCACAGTAAATGCACTTATCTGCTGGTTCCTGTACATTCAGGAGTGTGGGGTATAACACATATGCACACGTTTTGTGTTTTGGTGCATATGCATGCCCACACACAAACACACCAACAGATTGTCTTCTTTTTATATTTTACATTAAAACACAGCAAACGATTGTGAGAATCACCAGATTGACCAGCCCTTAGCTCTCATGTTTGCACCCACTCATCACTGCAAGATGGCTCCGAGGCTCGGGGAGGATGCCACATGAGCAGTGCTGGCCAACGTCACAGGTATGCCTCCATGGCGACTCGGCAGCCGCGAGCGCTCACGCGGACCCTGACGACAGGGAGCCGATCCGCCACGTCCTATCCTTCCTCTCCATCAGCCCCTCGTAGAGTGGCCCGGCACATGACCTCCCACTCCCGCACAACGCGGCCGCCAGGAAGTCAGGGAACGCACCAGCTGCACGAGTGTGTGTGAGTTTGAGTGTGTGTGTGTTTGAGTGTGTGTGTGTGTGTGTGTGTGTAGGGCAGTACATGTCAATAATTCATCAGGCCAGGCTGTGTGGGCTCCTCCGGCTGGCTCCCACCAGCCCGGTGGGCACATGCCCAGGACTCTCCATGGAAATGAAGCACCGGCAGGATACAGCGCATTCGTCTTAGCCCGGTATCGCTTCCTCTCAATTATTCAGAGGCAGGCCATCCATGTGCTACTGCGATATTGCTCACTGAGAGGGTCTGCATGAATAATGCGTCCGCGCAGACCGCATGTCCTCGTGCACAAATAGCACATCAAGATACCGTATAAATGGATATGTCAGATCAGGCCGGGACATTAAAGTCTGCATTAATAGTTAGGGCCAGCAAATGAATGATGGGCATCAGAGATGAGGCGCGGTGGGAGTGTGCGAGATACAACCCTCAAGGCTATAGGGAAGATATGGAAATATTTTACATTGATAAATAGGAACTGTTGTGCCTCCGCGGGAGTCCAAGTAGTGGGCAGCGCCATGCTGTGCGGGGCTGCTGGTGAATGGGCTCTGCTGACGGCAGGGCCAGGGCGTCTGCTGCGCCGCGCTGGGCATCACGCCGCGGCATGGGCACAGTCTGATTCACTGCTGGTCCGGCGCCACTGTGAGTGATGCGTTGTTGTGTTCCCGTACTCGGGAGTGTTGTTGTCAGTCACTCCCACCCCTTCGTCGTCACAGCTCTTGTTTACCACTGTCCGGTGTCCCAGCAGCACACACTGTCAGTGATGCAACCCACAGGGCCGAGAAAACAAATCACTTTAGACTCAACAGGGCTCAAACTGAATCCAGTGAACTTCAGCCTACTGGGCCTACATTTGTACTCTCTACTGCAGGGGCATTAAAACTTTTCACAGGGAGTCCCACTGTGGTGTTGTTTACTGTTTTCTTTCAGAGGAATAGAACTGAGAAGTGAAGCTAGCGGAAAAGGGTGATGTGACCAGAAAACAAACGACAAACGACAGCAGCTAATGAAAATGGCCTGTGTAGAGATCATTTCTCAAGAAATGGTCAGAATGAAACTAGGAGAAACATCCGACAATGCATCAGGTTGGAAAGGACTGGAGATACAGTAGTAAGGCATAATAACACATATTTTTTATTGTAAAAACAGAAGGCGGTTTCCACCACTGTAAACTAGCCACCTCCATTCTGATCGGCTGAACAGTCAATCTTTTTTTCCAAGAAAGACAGAAACTAGTTTAAATTTAACTTACACTTGGTGAAGGTGTAAATGTTCTATTATATATATTTTGATATCATTTGAAGTGACTCTTTAGTCTTTATGCAAATAAAAAACATATCAGAGACTCACTAGAGAGAATCCGTGCACCAGTACCTATACAGCAGCGCGAGAACCACTACTCTTCTGTGATATTCAGGGCAAACCCAATTTCAGTTTCGCAGAATACAAATATTTTCCTTAGCAACATTTGGTGTTAATGCTAGTGCATATTGAAATGCAGGTTCCCCCTGTCGTTGCACTTCCTGTTTGTGCGCCCGTGCCCGTGCAGGTTGGCTGCGAGGTCACAGTCAGGCTCAGCCAATCCCGGCGAACGAAAACAACCACGCAGCTCCTCTTCACTTCACTTCCCTCCACTACACTAACCCACAGCTGTCTCCCTGCTACCCAGCTGCCTGTGCACCGACTCACTTCAGGCTCTCAGAGCTATCACTGCCACGCCAGCTAATCCTCTCTCGCCCCCCACCCGCCCCTCCCTCCCTCCATCTCTCTCTCTCTCTCCATCTCTCTCTCTCTCTCACACTCTCTCTCTGTCTCTCTCTCTCCCTCCATCTCTCACGCTCTCTCTCTCTCTCTCTCTCTCTCTCTGATTCCTGCTCCTGAGCCAAACAACCCCTTTATCCGCTTTATATGCCTTTAATCAGCTGTGTGTTTGCTTGGCCCTCACTGCTGTGCTAAGTCACAGGTTCCAGACCTTCATAAGTAAATGATATTGTGAGGCTACATGTGCATTTGCAAATGGGACGCCTTTCCCACGTTTTTTTCCAAATGCTCCGTCGGTTTTCCTGATGATTGCCTAACGCACCTTACAGCCCCATGCTTTCATTAAGGTGATGCAGGGGGCTGGCTCCGCGAGACACTTTCCCCCGCGGCGGCGTGTGTTTACTCCAGGGCCCGTGTTTAGACTGATGTCCATCATCAGTGACAGCTCCCGCAAACAACAAGCGCACATGGGCCACAGTAGCCAAAGCACCTTGGCTAATGGCATTGTGCAGATGCATTGGAGACGGCAGACTGCATATCTCTGATTGCATTCCCGGAGTCACACTCCGATGAAAATGAGTGGCCTTTCGACGGGATGGAGCCTGGTGTGGCTGTGTGTTGGCCAATTAGTCGCCTAAAGTGCACACAACATGTGACAGACACACACACACACACACACATACATACACATACAGTACACGCACACATGCACACACACACACAAACACACATACTGTACACACACACACACACACACAAAGCTCTCCAGCTAAAGCTGTATGCAGCCTTGTACGCCCCATGGGCACTTCACGTGACTTTGACGTCTCCTATTCTCACTGCTCCCACTCCTTATCCCAATCTTTAATTGGCGGCCCTGTCCTGTCTCCTGTGCCGGGGTGCAGTGGTTCCCTGAGTGCCCTGTGTGCTGGAAGTCCCAGCCTGATCCCAGGCCTGCGATGGCAGCCCTCCCCAGGCGTAGCCGCACTCCCACACTATTAATCAAGCTAATACGAATCCAGTGACCTGAGCAGTGAGTGCTGTATGCAGCAGCAAACCGCCGCCACTGCCAGCGTCCACAGCCCTTCGACTGCACACAGCGGACGGTCAGTGCAGTATGGGTAGCCCCATACATTTACCCACAGCAGAGCAGAAACAAGCTGGGGGTTACTCGTATCCAGGTCACTGCCTTGATCCCTTCAGCACAAATGGCCAGGGGGGGGTGGGGGGAGAGAGAGAACAGTGGACAGTGGTCAAGGACGCAGAAATACATGCCATTGATTTAGTCAGCACACTTTTTTTTTTAATCCGAAGAATCTGACAGGACGAGGATGATGTTTTTTATCTGCTATGTTAAATACTTGCTCTGATCCTCTGAGTCTGCACACTTCTATTCAGTACGTTCTGAACAGATGGACTAAAAAATGTCTTGGTGCTGAAAATAGTTTGTGGCGTCCTGGCTGATCATCGTCCTTTACAGGTTCATGATCGCAGTGCTCCTATGAGGGGGAAAACAGCATTCTGTTTGAATCCTGCTGCCAAAACAGGAGCAGATGTGAGATTCTGTTTTTATCTAGTGGCGCTAGCACTGAATCTGCTCCACTCTCAGCAGGTCTGACACTAAATAATATGGGCCAGAGGGTCTAAATCTTATTACATAACACCATGTCCTGCTAAAATCTTAATCTAGACGGGCATATCTAAGGGAAGCAGTGATATAGACAGAGACCAACCCTCATTAAAAGCTTGCCATTCATAACATCTTTAGATGTTAGATGGTATTACACAGACAAATTTATGTAAGACTGTGTTTGCTTATAGGTGCTCCATCATTAATACGATTTTGGGCTTCTTCCTCGGGGTCAACACCCATACCATGTGTGTTCTTGTGTCATGTCTTGTCAGTCATTCCATTGAAGAAATTGTTAGAATGAGGTGTCACATTCACTTTTCCGTTTATAGTGGCTGAGCACATGAAGTGAACACAGCAACATCTCTGTAGCCTACAGCTGGCATGAACTTAATCTAAATTCTACAATGATAAAAGGATAGAATGCAAAAGAATTCATGCCACTCGGGCCATGTTAGAGAAAACCAACATCAATAGCTAAGCGTAAGCATACATATTCCATGTCCATGCAGTCAATTCCTCTGTGAGCTACTGTTTCAAAATGTGATCATACTGGCATGACGATAATGATGCCCAGCTACTGCAGTCCGACACAACGCAATTATGTTTCTATTCATTCCGGGGGACTGTCTTTGCATGTGATTCGTAAAGAACGGGAGTCATCCAGCAGGGCCAGCGGACTCGCAGTCTCAACACCCAACCCCAGAACTGGGCCAAGCTTACCTCCACGCTGAAGTGATCCTCTTCTCCGGACACGGCACATAAAATCCACAGCGAAGTGTGCAGCCATAGCACTCCTGCGCACGTATGTTCCAGTCTTTTCCGCTTATGGAATGATTTAAAAATCATGTTTATGTCTTACGTGTGATGCTAGAGTAAATACAAAATCTGTCGAGGTGTTGTCCAGAAATCCTCGCGCGTCAGATGAGAAAAGCCATTAGGATCCGAGAGATGCTGCGACCTACACAGACGAGTGTTGGGGCATGGAAGACATGCATCCATGAAACTGCACTGGTGCTGCGGAATGGTTAACCACACTCCATCTCCGATTTTTGATGCCAGGCTCGATTATCTTGGCAACGCATTTCCGCTGCTCTTGACAGTCACCTTCCCAGTTGCCCAGTCTGCCTTCCTGCAAGCAACATTTATGCGCGTATGCGATGATACCCACGGGTTGGCGCCTGCGCTTTGATTGTCTCAGCAGCACGGCTTGGAGTTCACCTCCCCCCGCTCCCCACATATCCTTCGTAGGGAGTAGCGCCGTCCATATGCGCGAATTCAATTCAGCTTATAAAGCTAACTTCTGCTAAATCGAATAGACATACGACAACTAGATATAAAATAGACATATGTTCCAGGCATGTTATTTCTGATGATGAATTGGTCAATATTGTGGCACAGTTGAATTAAAACATATATTACAAATCATGACACGTGTGAAACTAGTCAGTAAAAATTAGTATTATATCATTTATCAATTTGTTTTCAGTGAAGTATAAGCGAGAAGACAACATTACTGACTGATTACTGAAGCACCTGCTAATGCAGATCCTCTCTTTTCTAGAGAGGGCCGAAATTCATCCAACCCCTAGGTGGTGATATTTCGTCAGAATTGTTCGAGTACTAAAGGCTGTGTTTGCCACTTCATAGACAGCCAGCTGTAGACTTCCTTGTGCAGTTTCTCTTCATTCTGTCATTCATTAAGACATCAATTTTAATTTCTCCTCCTTTTTAGCTTCCCATTCAGACCATGGTCACAAATGGCTGATGACCACTATCAAACTCTTTTTTACTCACAGGCTCATCAAATGACCAGTAAAGCTATTTTCACAAAGACTTGTAGTGTGCGGATTCTTCCCTTAGATATCCAGTCACTTTTAATCCTGCACCTCACACGGATGAGCGGTGATTTTTTACCTTTTTGCTTACTCACAGGCTCATCAAATGACCAAGACTGATTCAAATTGCTCTTATAGTGGTCTGTACACCCCCCCCCCCCCCCCCCCCCCCCACACACACACACACACACACAGACACACCTAACAACACTTCAGGACGGTCAGCCATGGCAAATTAAATAGGCCTCACTTTAGGGATGTGTGTCAAAGGAGCACTGCAATTATGTCAACAACATTGTGGTAATTCAGTGCACCCTGTGTAGGTGTGAAAATAAATCTCTCTACCCATGCAGTAAACAGTATGTTTTATCTATGATAACCTCAGTTCAGGGTGTGAACACTGATGAACTTCACAAGCCAGCTATTACTGTGAGCAAATGGGTGACGACTGGCCATTCATTCTATTCACAGTAGGATACACTACTTTGGGGTTTTTGATCCATGGGGAAATTAAATCATCTCCTCCACTCATTTAATAAGGGAGATCAGCATGTAATGACTGCGGTATTTGCTTCATAATAAATGGAGCTTAATTAAGAGTCCATTCAAGGTTTCCACTTTCACAAAGACAATCCACTCTCTGCTTTGTTTTATGTTTTTATAGAAGACATTGCATACCGTGCTGTCCTATCCGGAAATGACAGTGCTGGCGTAAAGGCCTTTAGAACATTGTTTGAGGTGTGATTGCTCTGTCATCATCACAGACTAAATCAATCAGGAAGTCTGTACTAATTACTGTAGTTCTGCGCAGTAGACTTTAGTGTGTTTACAGTCACATGAATGGTTAGCAACACAGAGATTGCCCCCTGCAGGCCACAAGTATGTATGTACTCTGTAGTCATGTGGTGGCTCATTGAAATGCATGTAGAGCTCTGCCAAAAGCTAACATGGACAATATGCTAAAATGTGCCAGTGTTTGACGAAGAAGAAAACACAACAGTGCATTACAAGGGTAGAGATTGCAGGTTTTTGGGCTTTTGGACCACAAGAGTTTCACTTGGTAACTGTAGGTTTGGTGTATCTGATGTTTAACTCGTGGAGTCATGACAACCACATGCTCTGACAAGTGGGCCTTGACAAGTGCCTGACACGGTTGGGAAATATTATGTAGGCCTATAATGTCTCAACCCCCCTAACCCCGCCTTCCTCTCTCTCTAGTGAGTGTGTGTGTGTGTGTGTGTGTGTGTGTGTGTGTGTGTGTGTGTGTGTGTGTGTGTGTGTGTGTGTGTGTGTGTGTGTGTGTGTGTGTGTGTGTGTGTGTGTGTGTGTGTGTGTGTGTGTGTGTGTGTGTGTGTGTGTGTGTATGTGTGTGTGTGTGAGAGAGAGAGAGAAAGAGAGAGAGAGAGAGAGAGATGGGGAGAGCAACAAATACAAGTGCATGTGCATCAGAATATCCACAAGGATTTCAATACATGTATTCGCATGTATCGTGTTATATCCATAAATATGACCTGACTATTGCATTATTAAATTAAAGTGTACTTTACTTAGCAGTGCAGCTATGCTGTTCTGCATACGAATACAGCCCCAAGGCATGCATCTGTTTGGAATAACACTATCTCACTACCACTCTCTCTAATTAAGCCTAATTACTTCAGCCTTTTGTTTGTACAGCCCAAGGCATAGCCAGCCTATCTGCAGCACCCTACTCAACCCCTCCTGACGTACCTCTGCAACCACACTGTGAGACATGAACTGTGTGATCTAGTACGGAAAAACACATGATCAAATGATTATTCATTATAAATATTGTTTTTTTTAAAAAAAATGGGTGTAAATTTTCCTATAGGTCTGTCTCCGGCTCAGGGCTTGGATTGGTCTCAGGTTCAGCAATAACAAACGAAAGCAAGGAGAGCTTTTCATACTATCACATATGCAAGCCATCCAAGGCTTTTGCAGGCGGTTAAGAATTCCCTGGAACATCTCAACCTTGATGAGTCTCTCTTTATCGGATTGTCTAGAGGCTCTCTATACAATGCTTTACAGTGTTAGCTTCATCGAGTTTCACGGTCAATCATGCTGGAGACTATAGGGCACTTTGGGGCCATAAAGACATATTGTATAGTGTGTGTGTTTATGTTTAATTTGGTCTCCTTGTGCATGCATATGGGCCTCAGCCTCAAGTCCCACCCCGTCCAGCTGGAGCCTGCCAGGCGAGAGCGTGAAGCTGGGTCTTATGGCTGACACACCTCCTTCACAGCATGGCCACACATCATCCTTTCTGCATCGGTAAACAACTTAATTGCATCAACTTTGTCTCTGAGGCAATAACCGGCGCTACAGTACAGCATTCATCTTAATGCACACTGATGATATCTTTACTGTTAGAAAACAGTGAAGACTAGAGCCATATTTCACTGTGCCGTTGTCGTGATATAGTAATAACTGTTAAAGTCTTTTTTTTTTTTTAGATGATTTGTGTTTTGATATTGATACATTATGTGTCACACTTTTGGTCATACTTTCTTCATTAACACAATGCCTCTACAGGCCTGTGCCAATCCCCCAGACAGGACAAGCCTTCTCAGTGATTAGTGCAGCATGCATACAGACAGATGTGGAAATGAGTGGAGACATATTTCAACATCCTACACACTTAGCGCAAACACAAAAACACAAACACTGTAGATTAATGTGTGTGTGTGTGTGTGTGTGTGTGTGTGTTACAGAGAAATATTTCTTAATAAGCAGAAGGAGTTGGTCCAGGGTTAATCATTTCTGACCAATAAAGGATTAAATGAAGAGCGAGGTATGCAGTTGCTGTGCTGTGTTTTAATCTTTCTCATTTCTGAAACATGCCCCTATGCTCAACCTCTAATCCCCCTCCACGCCAATCTCTTTGATTTATTGCTGTCCTGTGCTTGCAAAATACACATCAAAGTGCTTCTGTGCTATCACAACCATAGCATATTGTGATGGTCTGCAGCATACAATTGTTATAACGTTAATTTCTCACTACTGTCACATTTAATTCCGATGTTCTCATTACATCACTTTTATTATAAGGACATTTGAATTGTGAATCCCTCTCTGCAAAGAGTAATCCCTCTATCAATCACTCTTCAACCTTATGGGAGGTGATGGAATCGAGTCAAGTTTTCCATCCTCCAGGTATTCTTAGTCAGCTCAGCTCCTGACTCCTGTTTTCTTGCTCTGCTTACATATTTTCCACTCACTTGCTCAGATTGTAAGAGCCACTGGAAATTTCCTCTTTCCCAAGACCAGCAGGTGTGTGGCAATCTGAGCCAAGCACAGCAGCCCATGTCAGACTCTTTAGAAGAAAATGTTTCTGGGAGGTTTGTGGTTTGTTACTGTTTCATCTACTCTGCTCGTTCTTTCCCTCTCTCTTTCTTTCTCTCTCTCTCTCTCTCTCTCTCTCTCTCTCTCTCTCTCTCTCTCTCTCTCTCTCTCTCTCTCTCGATTGCTCTTTCTTTCGCTCTCTCTCTCTCTGTCTCTCTTTGGCTGTCTGAATGTCTCTCACAGTACATTGCCGAATCACATTGAAAATGGTCACTGATCACAGAGACAACAAATTAAATTACAAGTCCCATTAGAACAAGCATTGGGTGACCCTTAATGGAATAATAGCAAGTAGGAAATATCGTTGACTGATTACTTATTTTGTCTCAGACACCAGAATGTCTGCCTGACAAACATAATCACAAGGTTGCATTACTTTCAATCTCCTACATGCTGACGTCAGGCGTGACGGTTAGGGTTTCAGTCATCACTTTGAGATCTGACCATTCTCTACATGCTGCAACTTGAATGGCACTGCGTACTTAACATGGCACTCAGTACAATACTCCATCGCTTTACATTTGCAGCATGTGATTAGTATTCCCATAGTTAGTACAGATAAATGTCAATAACGTGGGGCAGGGTTTCTCTCAAGCATAAAGGCAAGTCAGGCACTTAGGATACATACATTCATTCTCATTTAGTTCCTCTAACCTAGAATAATTTGAATTTAATAATCTGGTAAGAATATAGCATAGCAGTGGTACAGTATTTGTACAGTTTTGCACCATTGCAAATGTACCATGCAGGATGAATGTCTAGACCCAATATTAGGAAGAAAAAAACAGGTTACATGTAGTGGGAAGGTATTTAGAATACAGTTACATTTCTCACTTGAGGGGATTCATTTTTAAATCGTTATATATGTTGCCATTTCCTATAACCATACTCTCTATGCATCCCTCAGTCGGTTGCCCAAATAAAGTTGTTTGGACAATGTTTTGGTGGTGATATGTGACAAAACACCAATGTTCTGAACCTGGCATAGCCATCAATAATAGATGCAGATAGTATTCAGAACATGTAACAGAATTTGTACAAAGACATGTAATGACATGTAATGTATTAGTAATACCTAAAAATGATACCTCAAACAAGAATTCTAAAATGTTTTGGATCCAAGAACCTGGGGAGAACATTTCATAATCAATTGTACTGTATAGCACTGTCACGTTCTCTATCCTGTATTTTCTGGCAGGTGTGAAAGTATGTAAACTTTGGGTTTGACATCACTGGACATGGATTGACTGAAACATGTCTCCATGCTCATCAGCTATCTGGTAAATAATCCAAGCAAACTGTAGGAATGGTTATTTGTGACCTAAGTGACATTTTTTTTTCGAGTTAAATGTTAACGTGAGAGCAAATAGACACAACTTGCTCGTTTTATTGGTGAAAAGAGACTCATACTGAGAACCACTGGCCTAAAGATTTGTTGACACACGGACAATAATTATGAATGACCGATATAGCCTATTCACTGACTGTTTATAAGCTGTTTAAAAGTTCATGACCCACCTCAGCCCTCAGTGTTCCTGTTAATGCAAGATTTTGGCTATATCTCAGACTCAGACCACGGAAATGACTTTGACCATAATCTTCATCTGACCATCACCTTCATCCTCCTAGCTACTGACTTTGACTAAGTGAATTTATGCATCTTTTTCCATTTAAGGCATCCACCCACTCCAAAGCATCTTGCACAAAGTGACATCGAGCACACAGTCACACAGACATGGTCAGAGTCAATTACTTTTGACGAACGAACTTTTATACTGTTATCTGGAATTTATTCTTAATTGACTGCTGATAAACCAAACATACAACCGATCACTCGTTCAATGCGCGCTTTACAACGATCCTCCTCCGGGTGACGTCAGATACTCAGTGCCTTATCCCTCTCCAGCCAACAGTTTTCTCACTGCAGGGATTTTCAAGAGAGAAGGCGGAGCTGTCAAAGTTTTCTGTTTAGGGCTACACAAGTTTTGTAAGAAGTCGCTACCTTGAATGACACGTTTCGAACAAAAGTAATCCGATCGAATGCGGTGAAAGCATGGAATAACGAATCTCCTTTTCGGGACGAAACAACTGATGACAAAAATATGGCACAACTAAATCAGATTGGAATCATTGTGATCTTACTGATTTGCTTGGCTTGTTGTGCTACGCCGGAAAAGAAAGGTAAGCTTGCCTTTAAGGACCGATACATGGGTGTTGGATTCCTTTTGGGAGGTGGGATTTGATCGGAAAGTCAGGCTTGCCACAGTGGTGTCTGTCTGGCGCAGTGTCCGATGTGCGCTCATGCGATTAGTTGTGTGGGAAAGTGTAAACGGGGATTATTTCAATAAGCGCTGGAATGAAACAATTACAATTATAGTCAGTCGTCAGTGGGTTTTCAGCCTAGTCTGTTATTTGTAGGTTATGCGATCGCATGCCGTTCCCACGTCCCACTTTCAAACTTAACTTTTAGGCGTTGTAGGCGAGTCGAATGATTGATACAGAAATGGCTCTTGTTTAGCAACGAATATTTCAACTGAACAATCACAAAAGAATATAGAGAAAGGAGGGGGGTTTTCTTTACTAAAAGTGAAGAGACGAATGATGTATGTTTGATGTGTGGGTGTTTCGCAATTCACAAGACTTAACATAGCCTATCCAAAATCGAATAGCTGTCACAAACGTTGTTGAGATGGCAAGCCTGTAGTTGTTGGTGTTGGCCTTATCTCCTTGCGAACTTTACATACAATCCTACATTTAAATTTCTTAATCAAAGAAATAATCTGCGTGAAATTGTTTTTATTGCAAGTCTCCCTTTTTGCAGATAGCCTACTGTATTTTAACAGTTGCTTTTGGCCAGTCTTTAGTTGATCAGTGCAATCCTTCATTTGATATATTTCTATATATTTCTTGAGGTTGACCTATTTAAGCTGATGGTTAATAAACTGCCTTGTTCCGCCTGGTCTGAGTAAGGATTGTCCGCCCATGTGTACGCAGTTGCCAAGGTGGACAGATGGGGTGCCCAGTATCCAGGCTATTAGAATGAAAGGCCCTCTGGTCCTGATGAGACAGCCACTCCAAACGGGATGAAGGATGCTCTGCATCTTGACTTTACTCATTTCAGTAGAACATCACATTGCGTGTACACTTCTTGACACTTTTTTCGGATGGTGACAAGTTTTCAAAGTCTAGCAGTCTGCACATCTTGACGTTAGAGACACATTTGTGGTGTAGTGTACCCCCATTGTAAAAATGAATTATCTTAATACATGTATGGCCATTTATTTCAGTTGTAACAGTCAGCCAATTATCCCTGATTAGAGGAATGATTGGTATCTAATGGCAAAACCTGTTGAATTTCAGGTAAAAGACCATGTCAATCCTTTATGCAACACATGTGAAAGAATGCTTCCGTTTTTTAGGACACACTCACATGATATACTGTAGGTGGTATGCTATTGCCATTTTGTCTGTCAGATACTGTAATCAGGTAGAAATCAAAACAGTACACTCTCTCTCTCTCTCTCTCTCTCTCTCTATCTCTCTCTCGTTCATGCATACCAAATAAAACCAGACACACCCTGTTCATCTGGCAGACTCTAAATGAAGAAACAACACATAGGCTATGCATTACCGAGACTGTTGTTCAAAGACTTAAAAACTGAATTCAAAGTCATTGCACTTAATGATTCAGGAAGTGCCCTCAATGAGTTGCTTTGCCAAGTTAAAAATGTAATCTCACTCACTTTGATCACTAGACTGAAGTTATTCAATGATCAACCAGCTTGGAACCAGGCGGTGTGTGATTTTCTCTCAAACCTTCCTCGTGGAAACCTTCCATGGATTCAGTGAAAGGAGGCTAGAAACGGCAATAAAATAGCTGAAGTCTCACCAAAGAGCCCTTTTCTGAGCTAACCCAGTCGTCCATCAGGCCTCCAACAAAAACATCTTGGCCTGCATTCTACAAAATCATAACAAGTCTGTTGTGTTTGTGAGACAGATTTCCCAAATATTTCATGAGGGCTAAACAAAACGGACAGCGCTGTGAAGGCCCGGGCCGGGAGTATGGAGTGGGAATCCACCGTGTGTGTGTGTGCACTGTGTATGGGCCGAACACAAACGCATCTCTGAAGCGTTTTGGCTTGTGCTGAAGGTTGAGTTGTCCTGTGCCTGTGCTGTAGGTCTCTGCTCCTGAAGCTCCATGTTTGGCACCACATTCTCTTTTTTTTTTTGTGGACAGTGGAAACCTAGTTGCTGTGTTGCTGTTTTTTCGTCTTCCTTTGGCCAGAGGCTGAAGCAGATGTTCTTGTTATTGCTGGCCTCCTCATGACGTGCTACACAAGTACTGCAGCGCTGATACATGCCATAAAACAGAACACGCAAGCCGTTAGGGCCCGGTCTAATCACCTGGCTTTTTTCTAATGAAGCTAATCTTAAGATTTAAGACCTCATGTCGTTTCTTATATTGCAAAGCAGAGTAAAGTACATAATGAGATTGAGCTGTGACTGTGCTATGAGAAGGGGGTCCGAGAATTTGATCAAATCTGATTTGTTGCAAAACTCCTCGTGTGCACTCTGTTGATAGATACTCTGTGGTGGCGCTCATCAGGTATGATTTCAGTAGCATGCGTACTGTACGTAGGAAGTGAACATCCATTTGGGGGCCCTATTTCCTCTCCTAATGGTGTGAGGAGCTGGGGGTCCCCGCCACGGCATCCTGCGTGGATCCGTGAATTCATTTCACAGAAAGTTGTTATCCAGAGCCAGGCACTGTGTGTGTGTGTGCCCCTGACTTTCCAGCACGACTTTACATTATAATGCAATAGGCCTAATATGCTTTTGAGCAATCAGCTCCCACATCAGGCTCACAGGAAATGGACTCAGTAAGGGCTGTGCTCTCTCTTGCACTGCAGATCACTGTAGGCTATAGTGACAGGTGTAATTTTCATCAGCGTTCATCCTGAATGGAAATAGCAGCGTTCCTATTTAATTGAAATTACCGGAACACCACCTATAGCCGGGTAATCAGGAGAGGAGTTCAGCATTTGCTCAACTGTTCGTGGCGTCTTCTTCACTGCCTTTACTGGCAGGAGGCACTTGCCTTGAGCTAAAAGATAACTTAGAACTAGAATAAAGCTGTTGGGATCAGAATGTTTGTTTTGCATGTCTGTGTTGCAGACGACGTGGAGCTCCAGAGTGTGGGTGGGTGCAATTTTAACCATGTGTTTGGTTAAGAGTTAATTGTTTACACTTGCACAAATCAAAGTTCTCCCTCAAAGGCATATCTTAATACCAGGTGTATTGTTGAACTGACGCTTGACTAATGCCTGATGGTTTTCTGTCTCCTACCACCCACGCCCTCCCCCCACTGCCCCCCCCCCCACTCACACACACACACACAGACAGACACACACACACACATCATTTGATTACTGTTTGCATAGAAACCGCGTTCCATTTTTTTTTTTGCCTGAGCACCTTCTCTAGTTTTATGTCCCCAACGTGACACTCTCCTGCACTCTCCTCCTTCCGTTTGCCCTCCGCCCGTTTCCAGGGCGTTCGGCGATGATGTGTTTCCAGGGCCCGCTCTGGCGTAGCGGAGCCTTCCCAGTGGGGTAATTGGTGGCAATCCTCGGTTACCTGGAGGCATCAGAATGCCGGTGAGCTGAGACCACTCCGGGCGCTCTCTCCTCCTCTCCCTCGGCCTGATGGCCTTCCCAGACGAACATCTGCTGAAGCGGTTGGAGCCGCCGAGGTCCAGAGTAGCTGATGGGAGCGCTTGGACCTCCTGCTTTGATAAGCTATTAAGCAGCACTGTGAAATGGAGGGCTATGGACGTCGAGGAGAACAATGGCGGTTGTTCAGTTGGGTCCAGTAGTTCTGGCCACCACTCTCGGTGTGAGCCCGAGTCTTAAATGTAAGCCATATCCTGATATAAGACAGCACAGGCCCCAGTGAACTATTTACCAGGCACAGAGGGAAAGTTAAACGAGAGCAAGGACAAAGTCGGCTTCCAAGCTAATTTGCCTGCTGCCACATTAGCTTCTGCCTTTGACTCTCTCAAAGGCTTTCTCGTCGGTGAGAATTTTCCAGTATTATTCCAAGCTTATAATCCAAGAACAGAAACAAACTGAATTCATCATTCTTGGTCAACATTTTGGAGTCTTGTTGTCATGTGAACACAGAAAGATGTCTGCTTGAGCGAAACCGCTTTAAGATTTTGAGAATCTAGGACTGTCTCCCAAAAATAGTACATTGTTGAAAGGGTGAGAGCTTTGGAGTTTATGGTCTTTCGCTCTTTCCATGATTGAATGGGCCTTTAGGGCCATTTGGTTGTTTGCAGTGGAAACAGAGTTGGCGTCGTTGGAACTGGAAAAAGAAGTTGTCAGTCACATCTCATTAAGTGCACAGCCATTTGAGTCAGTCATATTTTGCACAACCCCCTGTGTATTTTCTGCTTATAACTCAGTGGCATTTTTAAATGAACATGTTACACTGAACAGAAAAGGGCTGTTTCTATTCTCACATCCACATCTGTGTGCTTATGAATAATCTTACAGCCAAGACTGCTATAGCCACAACCACAATACAAGTGACAGGTGTTAACGAAGGCACTGTTATTTTAAGACCTATAAAAACTGAGCCATGGTGTTTATTATTAGGCTAACTGATATGCTCTCCAGGGGTAGATATAGAGAATGTTAATTAATGTTTACTTCATAAACAAGCTTAGGATACAACCATCCAAAAGCACAATCATTTTACAAATCCAGCAGGTTTAAACATGTCCAAGTAAATAGTTGTCCAAATATTTAACTACAGTAATGAAGCAAACAACGGCATTCGTTTCATAGGTGAGCATTGGGAATCTAATAGTGCTGAGGCATACAGTACATGTTTGCCATAATATCAGAGTGTGTACAGAGGTGACCTATGTTCCTCATACTGACAGTTTCCTCATGCCGCTTCGTATGTTGCTGCATTTTATCTGCAGGGTTTGACACCTCAAAACATGCATTAAAATTTGATGGGTAGGCCTACCCTATATATTCCATATGGAATTAGTTTTGACAGGCTGAAGATTCTGTAGGTAACCTGAGGTTTCTGTCTGCATTTCCTCTCTCTCTTTCTCAGACACACACACACACACACACACACGCTGTCATATACTGCATCAGTCTCATATAAGGTTTTCGTGTTTACTCCTGCCTATGTGATTCACAGTGTTTGTTCTTGTTCCCAAGAATTTCGGATGCTGAAACGTATTTCTGTGGTATTTTCTGTTTCTACATCTGTGTTATTGTGTTGGTGTCATTGCTCACAGGCATATGACATTAATATGAAGACTGTCGATCAGTTGTCTGAAACGTTCCAACATTTCCATGGAAGTGGTTCCGATTGGTGGATGGAGCAATAACGGGCTTCCAGGACGCTCTCTCCTGCACCGCTCCACCCCTGACTCAATATTTGGGCATTCTCTCCCTCCCTCCCTTTCTTTCTCCCTCTTTCTCTCACTCTCTCTCTCTTTCTACAGATTTCTGACTCATCTTTTCTCCTCTCTTTCCTTTAAAAGGCCATGTTTTCTTCTTAGCTAGCACCTGCCCGGTAGCATAATGTCTCAACGACCAACATACAGTGCCCTCAGCATTCTGTATGCGTATAGGTTGATTGTCAGGTGATGTATATTTTCCAAGACATCTGCTGAGGGGTCATGCCCCAAGATGCCCCTCACATATGGGAAACGCAACGTACACTGATGGGTGTGTTTATTGTTCTTTATCCTCGGATCTGTACAGGGTGTAAACAACGGGGGGTAAACAACAAACAAGGTCTAACGGCTTTAGAAAATCATGACGTGAGAACCCCCAATAAAAATCAAAGGTGTTCTTAAAACACATGACAGGGAGTTAAAGCGGGGAGATCGGGGCTGTTTCTGCGTTGTTTGATTTGTGTTTAAAGGCTAATTTGCCTTGTAAGGAGTCTACTGTTGAGAATGCCTCTCCTGAAAGACTCTGCCAGAGCTGATCTCATAGATAATCTGCCAAAGGTGTAATTGAAGTGTCTAAAAATATAACTGACCCAGCATAAATCTCAGTTTTAGTAAACTGTATTTCCCCACTTCTGTTGGCTTCACGCTGATAAAGATCATGGATATATTTGGTCCTCGGTCTGGCTTTCCCTGCCGGAGGCATCTCTCTCTCTCTCTCTCTCTCTCTCTCTCTCTCTCTCTCTCGCTCTCTCTCTCTCCACCTTCGAACTGAATCTGTGGTGTGTATGTGTGAAAAACAAAAAACAGGCACCATGTTCACATGCCTCCTTTTAACCTTCCTTCACTTTCACTTTTGCTTGACTTTTTTTGACTTTCTCGGAAACTTGCTTGCACTCTTAAAAACGAATGTGTTGGAAACAACACAAACTGTGTTGTCCCTATATATCTGGACACAGAGATGTGTTAAAAAAAACAACACAAGCTGTGTAACAAAAACTAAGCAATGTGTTGGAAATAACACAAACTGTGTTGTCCCTGTCTGGACACAGAGATGTGTTGTTTTCAACACATTCATCTTAAAGCAATAGTTCGGAATTTTGGACATAGGACCTCATTTCCAACTCAGTCTGGGTGATATAGGTCGGTGAAGACCATTTTCAGTGAATTTCTGCCCTTCCTATGAGTTGCAGCGTTCATCTCGTGCTAATCTGGTGCCAAGATAACGCAAGTCAATGGTAACATCCAGCCTGCCACTGAAAACACTCCACAGAACACCCGAAACAAATACATTTTAACGTCAGACTATCGATGCACATGCCTAGTGTTGATAGAACCATGTTAGAAATAAAACGAACCATGCATTGCATTGCAATAGCCTACTTTGTTCCCTGTATGGCAGTGGCGGATTGATATTGAGAAACTAGTCCCTCAAAATGTAATAAATCATTGAGTTGCAAGGTTAGTTTTATTTCTAAAATTATTCTATCAACACGGACATGTATATCGATAGTCCGACGATTTAATTGACTTGTCTCGGGTGTGCGGTGGAGTGAGTAAGACTGTTGTTTATGTCAGACTGATGTTACCGTAGAAATGTGTTAGCTCAAAACCAGCGTTAGCAAAGGGGGACGCTGCAACTGAAGGAAGGGGCTAAACGCGATAAAAACGGTCTCCACCGACCTATATCACCTCGGTAAAGTTGGAAATGAGGTCCTATGTCCAAAATTCCGAACTATTCCTTTAAGAGTGTGGGTTTGGGAACGTGGTGAGACAGCCAAAGCTTCCTAACAGTACACCAAGCAAATTGCTCTTTCCTAGTCAATAATTTCACCACTGATTACTTATTCAGTTTATACTTTACTGCTTTATGTGGCCATCCATTTATTCCCCTGAAGGAATGTGGCGTGAAGTCTCCTTTAATGATTACGACGGACCCAGCTAAGGGTCACGATCTGAGGCGTCCAGTCAAGTAGCCAGTGTTTTTCTAACTTCAACTGATTGTGGCCAGTCTGACATGGCTGGGACTGATAGACAGCGGTGTTTGGTCTAGACTCTTATCGGTTTCAGCACGGTTCCCCTCATACCCAAGGACAGAAAAGGACGAGGTGTAGCTCTGTGTGTGTATCCACTAATTGTGCCGAGTGGAGATTCCTCCTCATGTTCCTGCTGTCACACGTCTCAGTGTCGTTGAATTGCCCCTCAGGCTATTGCAAGAAGGTAACCCAACAAAATTGATGCAAATGTTCAGCACAAATATGCTCAGGCTAACCACATATTTGTAATAGGAAAACAACTGGAAAAGCACACTCCTTAGAGGAGACGGAACGGCAACTGTTGAGAAAAAGTCTGTTTCAGAAGCACTGAATGGGGCACTGCCCTTTGCAGTAAGTCCCCCTTTTCCATAGAGGGTTTGTACCTGCTGTGGTCAGCTGTGAACCCACTCATGACCAGGGGTCTTTGTTAAGATGAGAAATTATTATTGTCCTTGTATGCAGCATTCCTCTCTCTCTCTCTTTCATTATTTCTCTCTCTGTCTGTCTGTCTGTCTGTCTCTCTGTTTGTCTGTACGTCTCTCTCTCACTCTTCTCTCTACCTCCCCCCAACTCTCTCTCTCTCTCTCTCTCTCTCGCTCTCTCTCTCTCTGTGTGTGTGTGTCCTCCTCCGGAGGCTTGCAAAAAGTCTGAATGTACACTGACATCTCCCTGGCAACCATTACCTGATAGCACAAAAGGGGCATTCTTCCTGGATTTGGGATTGCCTTTTCAACAGGATTAACTTTCAATGGCACCCTTGCCATGCTCTGTTTACCCTTGCATTCGCTAACTCTGTTGTTCTTCCCCATTGTCAGTCCTGTGGTCGAGGGACATTTATTATGGCCGGCAGGCCCCTGGCTGCCACCAGCCAGAATGGGAGTGGATTCGCAGGTTGGCGCACAGCTGAGAAACGGCTCAGAGGCATAAAGTGACACATCCTGCCCCTCGCAGACGGCCTCTCGTCAAAGGCCGTCTGTGTGCTCAGGTCCAGGGTCCTGAGGAGTGGGCGGCTTGGATTTCTCTCTCTCTCGCTGCAGGAAGTTGAATCACGGCTCCCCCTCTCCCTGGAAGATAATGTGAACCAGCAGTGTGGATTAGGCGAGCGACTTCCGCTAGATAATGAAGAGGGCTTAGTGTGTCGACTCGGTTATTAATTATGACTGACTAATGAAGCTCACTCGATTACAGCTCCTAATAGACAAACTCATAACATCCTCCTTGAGTCACGGAGCAGCTTCTCTCTGGATCTGATCATCACTCTCTAAGCAAATTGACCCTTCAGTTACATAGCCCTGTTAGCAGAATTGTCTTTCTGTCTTCACTTTTGCCAATGTGAGCTGTGTAGGTTGTATATGTAGTTGGTGTATAAATCTTTACTAAAGTGCGTTTGTGAACCTGAGTCATGTCAGGTGATCTGTAGGGATTAAGGAGGTCATTTAAGTGGAACAGACTAAAGCGTGTGCCATGGATAGCAAGTTAACAATTGAACAGCGCTGCCCTCCCAAGAAGGCATAGGGCGCCTCTAATTTGTCTTTTAATATATCCTCCCTTCCTTCCTCGGCCCTCGTTCCCACTGATATTGATTAAGAATGATGGGGCAGCAGCAACAATAGTCTATCCAGTGTTAGTTATAGATCAGTGGGAACGAGCCTGGAGGACCGAGAGAGGGAAAACAGCCTACCATGTCTACTTTCTCTACTTTCTCTCTGTGGTCCAAATGCACTAATCGCATGTGCACATGTGATATAATTAAAAAGCATATCCCAAATGTTTTCCTAAAACATGTGGAAACACTCTCCATTACAGCACATTTTGATGCTCTATAATTAAGCGTTAACAAGAACCCGCACTAAGTATTGGTGTTCCCCACTGATTGGTGAGTGGAATCACATCTATTCTGCACCTACGTATATGTACCCAAGTCCTTTTATTAATTATTCCTTAAAATAATTCAGACTTGTGATTTGTTATTATTACACAAGAGTAATGGGGCTGTGATTGTAAAAGTGAAGTTGATCTCACAGCACAAAGCGCAACCCCTCTGCTCCTACTGCTCTCTGCACTGAATAACACGCACATTAGATATCACTCGTTTAAAATGTGACACATGCAAAATACGATCCTTCATTTTTACGGCACCTTTCTCTTGGAAAGAGAAGTTTTCACTTGGAGTCAGTTCTGAAATACAATCAGTTGGAGTCCCGAGCTGCACACTGTAAGGTTGTCCCCTCTTGTCCAAACCGGACATTAGTCTCTCTCGAGCTTAGGAACGATAGACAGACTTGCTTGAGTTACACTGGCCGTGTCTTACTGTAGCTTTAATGTAGATTTTGCCTCTTGTATGAACTCTTCTAAAACTACAAGAGGGTTGTTGTTTTCTTTTTTGTTGTTTTCTTTTTACTGTATAATGGTACAGTATTTGTATAAAAATATAGACTTGGTCCAAACTGATACCACTGTTGGAGGACTTTAAGGAATAATAGCTATTCCATTGCAGAATGTTTTCCATGAGTGCGTGCAGATTTGAGAAAAGCTTTTGTAAAAATGTTGAAAATATCCCCTGTGTATGAATCTGGAGAGAAGCCAGCCGGCCAGATTAACTCCCACACAGAACCAGATATTTTACCCACTGAAGCAAAGCCGCACGTATAGACAACTGCAATCCAGAGCTTCTGAGATTTTAATATTGGAGCTCTTGTTTCAGCATTGAGACGTGATTATCCTTTGGCGAGTAATCACCCCCCCCCCCCCCCCCTTCTGTGTATCAGTGGGTGATTGGGCCAAGCTTAAATGGGGGTCAGAGGTCAACTGCGCAAGTTAGGTGGTTTTCATAGTGACGGGCCAGAGCTATGCTCGGAATGCGCCGCGGTTGTCTACACAGACGGCTGTGCCTGACACTGCTGGGAGAATCCCTGAGGGGTGAGGGGTGGAGAGGGGTGGGGAGGGGTGGGGGGCTCACCGTTATTATCTCCTCACCAATTGACCGAAACGTGTCCCTGCAGATTAACTGATAGAGAGTGCCCTTCCTCCAGCAGCGAGAGGACAGAGTCGGCCCACTGCGTTTTTGTCCATTCACAAGGACGACGCGGGGGATAATGACAGGCTAGAGGAGCTGCACTTAGCGTGCGGCGTGCGGTCAGAGCTCGGCCCGTGAGTCACCTGGCTGCTTTATGTCTCACCTCCAGCTGATCTCTGATGCGCGCTCTCTCTCTCTTTCTTTCTCTCCCTCTCTCTTCCTCTCTCTCTCTTTCGCTGACATCAGATGGCCAGGGGCTGGACTGCAGTGAGAACGCACAGCTCTCGCACGTTACGGCGTTCGCACCTGCTCGCAGCAAACGATCTCTTCATGTAGCATCCACCATGCTGTGCAGCTGTGTGGCTCGCCGAAAAAAAGCACACATGACCTGCTCTACCCCCCCCACCCCCCACCACACCCCACCCCATCCGCTCTCTCTCACTCGTCTCTCTACCTCCCTCTCTCTCCCTCTCTCTCTCTCTCTCTCTCTCTCTCTCTCTCTCTCTATCTACCTCTCTCTTCTGCTCTTGATTTTGGACCGGAGGGCCTCGGGCTGCTGCCATTGGCTCGGTCGCTATTTAATCTCCGCTGGCCGGGGACGGCGGAGATGCGGAGAGAGAGGCTCGTCGTCCTCGTCACAGGAAATGGCCCGGCAGCTTTGCGCGCGGGGAGCGCAACATCTGTTCCGCGGGAACAATGTTGATGTCACCGGCGGACGGCATGCGAAAACTGTTTGGTCGTGTTGTTTGGGTTGAAGGGGGCCAGCGAGCGGACCTGTTGAAGTGTTGATGCCGGGGGGCCGCCTGCTGTGTTTGACTCAGACGTGACGCTATGCGCGGCGCGGAGAGCAGAGGTGCGCTGCTTTAAAAACAACGCCGACAGCGTGTTTAAAATGCCGGGAGTGCAGCTGAAAGGAAACTCAAATGCATTGCATGACGCAGTCCCCCTGTGGGGTGTTGCAAAACTCCCCTTACGGAAAAAAAAGAGTCTTTCTCTTGTAAAAAAGGCAATAGTGGATAACACACCAATTGACTCTGACAAAAGGAGGTCCTAGAGACTGCTGCTAAATCCTACAGCCGCTACTGAGGCATTAACTGACCATGTACAGTACTGTATTAACTCCTACACATGTATATGTACTGTACATCTCCTGGTCCAGAGGCTGGAAAAACTCATAGCAGTCCCGATGTTAAGTCCATTTCTCCTATGTGTAAGGTCAGAAATAGATCACATTTCAAGCAGCCGGCAATGCTGAGTGCCCAAAGGAGCACTGCCACCGGCACCACAGCAGCACACTGGGCCATGGCAGCCCATTAGCAGGGACTGTCTGCTACTCATATATTCAGTGTTGGACACTTTTTTTTACTGGAAAAAAATGTCCTGCTATGTTAATGTTTTTTTCCATCTCTAATATGCATGTTAATGGAATTTTGGGCTGCAAACAGACACCCTCTGGGAATATCTCCATGTCTCAGTAAAGCTGCTCATATTTCATTCAGAGCTTGATTTGGTGCCAAGACATTTTTTGTGGAGCTACACCCATACACTGGAAATGTAGAGTGCCCCCCAACACACACACACACACACACACACACACACACCCTCCCATTCCCGTCTCTGTCAGACCCAGATGAGAGACGTGAGACAGACGGCAAGAAGGGCTTTTTGTGTGTGTCTGCTGAGGGGGCGTCATTAAAACAACTGGCTTCGGATGTGATGATAACTTCAAACAAGAGCAGCCATTGTTTCGGGGTGCGCTGGCTGCCGCGCTCTGGGTCCTCTCGTCCGTGGAAAGGATGACTCTCCTCCCTCGAGCACAACAACCTACACAAACATCGTCGGCTCTTACTTCCTTTCACTTCCATTTTCATCCCGGCAACTGAAAAAACGTCCCGTCCCTTCCCACTCCGGAGTGAGCCTGTCAAGTCAGGCGAGTGTTGCGAAATCTCAACGAGAGAAGCGGGATGGTTTGCATTAGTTTTTCTTATTCCCCACTTGGAATTTTTCACAGCGTGACCACGCAGCGCCTTCGCTGCCGCTCAGCCCCAGTCCCGAGCGCTTGGCCCCGCAGTCGCATTTTAGGCATCGCGATTTGATGTGTCATGCACGAGTCTCGGCAGGCCGTCGGTTGGGCCTCACGCTGTGGAGACTGTGATTGGTCGCAGCGTTAGCAAATACGAGGCTGAAGAAAACAAATTCCTTGCCATCCTCCTTGGGTTTTTTTTCCTTTTTTTTTTTCCGTAGTGTCGTGTAGAATGAAGATCAGAGGGTCAGGCCCCGCCATAATTCATTCTGCGTTTGGGTGTGGGTGTGTGTGTGTGTGTGGACGTGGGAGTATGTTGGTATGCGTTTGTCTAGGTCTGTGTCTGTTTGTATTCAACTTTGTGAGTGCACCCTTGTATGTGTGTGCCTCTGTGTGTGTGTGTGTGTGGGTGGGTGTGTGTGTACGTGTCAGTGTGCATGCATGCATGCATTCATGTGTGCCAGTGTATCCTAGAGGAGGAAACTATTCATCACCGGGCCCAGAACGGGTCCTGCTGGCTGCGTAGTAATGCGTAAAACAGAGTGTAACGGTGAGTAAGAGATGACTAACTGCTGCAGCCTACGGACTGAAACCCCAGCCCTCCGCTGAGCCTTACCTTCCCTGAGCTCGTTTAAGAGGCTGGCGCCCCCGTCATCTGGATCCTGTTTTTACTATTTTAGACCACTCAGATGCCACAAAAACCAGAGCTATTTAACCCCTGCCTTCGCCGAGAAAACCTTGCGCACAAAGACACAGATTGAGAACTGAGTCTACGGCCAAGAGTCTGATATAAAGTGAGCGGCCGTACAAATATGGCTGGATGGGTATAGGGAGGAAATGTCGTTCCTCTGTTTATCCTCTGAGGGTCTGAAGCAGGGTAAGGGTTGGGAAAGCGTGGGTCAGTAGGGGATTCCCAAATCCAGCTGCTTTGTATTCCCGCCTGGAATCATGTGTGAAATGTGTGGGTTTTTCAGACTGCGGTGCACCCGTTTAATTTTTTCTTCCCCCCACCAGCCTTTTATTGCATAGTAAAGAGGATGTCTCGAACGGGAAAAGGACACAGCAGTTTGCCTTCCCTAGAATCCCTACCCACTCACTCTTTCTCTCTCTCTCTCTCTCTCTCTCTCTCTTTCTCACTCACTCACTCATTCTTTCATTCACGAGCTCGCTCTCTCCCCAGGCAGGCTCCTCTCTTTCCTGTGTGAATGATGAAGTGGTGTTGCATGCAGGACCGCTGGCAGTGGGACTGAGGGCTTCGCCTTTGAAGCATGAGACGTTGCTGCTTGAAGGAAAAATATGTGTGTTGTTTCTCCCCCCACTTCACTTATATGCGCATGTCAAAGCATTTTTTGAAGAGCCTCTGTGTTATTTTTTTCAGGAATGTAAATGCAATGACAGATTTCCTGGCATGAGCAAAGATAGCGTGTAGTCAGGTGTGTGTGCGTGTAGTTAGGTGAGTGTGTGTGTGTGTGTGTGTGTGTGTGCGGGGGGTTGGGGGTCGTGCGGGTTTGAGGGGCTGTTATTCTGTGAATGTCTGCCTCTAGCTCCTACCCACCCGACACCTCCCGATGAACAAGCGGCTGCTCACCGCGTGCAGAGAGGAAAGCGTCCGTGGGATCCTGCTAAACAGTGTCAGGAGGTGCCAAACACTGGACCACTCACAGCCATGACTTCACTTTGAAGCATCCTTACGTGTACACATCCGATGGGAAGAGTGCAGAGTAGGCTCTCTTTCTGCCCCCCATCTCTCTCTCTCTCTCTCTCTCTCGCTCTCTCTCTCAGTCAGTCTGTTTCTGTGTCTCTCACCCACAGATCCCCTGGACCCCACTAGCATGTCTCCTAACAACGTCCCCAGTGACATATATAGTGGCATGGGGTATTTTTATGAAGAGCGAGGATTGTTTATTACCTCCGCCAAGGAGGTTATGTTTCATCGGGGTTTGTGTGTTTGTTTGTTTGTTTGTTTGTCTGTTAGCAAGATAACTCAAAAAGTTATGGATGGATTTCAATGAAATGTTCAGGAAAGGTCTAAAATGACCCAAGGAAGAAGCCATTACATTTTGGGAGTGATCCGTATCACCATCTGGATCCAGGAGGCCCAGGAGTTATGTTCTCGCTTGGTGGAGGTCCGCACTCTTGGAGTGCTTTTCTAGTTTCATTGTGCTTCTGAGGCTCGCCATCATAATCCTCTTGCATCCCTTTACGCAGCCAAGAGGGATGTGGCAGAGGTATTTCTGCAGGGGTCGGAGAATAACCTTTCACGCGACAGCTGCGTCATGATGTAGGCATACACCTATGGAAGAAAAACAAGGTAGCACCTGATAAAACAGAACCTCACACTTGCTGTCAGTGTGTGAAAGATGACCTTTTTACGGCCAAGAAATACACTTCTAGCATGTTGACCTTCATATGCCATAGTCCACTTTGTTGCCCAAGTGAATATCATGCTATGTTATTATATATGGACTAAGAAGTAATTTGCCACCATAAATTCTGTCAGGATTTTACCAAGACGTTCGTCTCCATTTTCTTATCAGAACGTCTAGTTTATTTTTGGCTGCACAATGCGTCTTAATAATAACCCTAGCTAGCATCAATTATCTGTTGTGTATATCTAGATAGCCATTGATAGCTGAATTGTTGAACCACTGTAGCGCTGTTCCTTATGGTGCACAACACCATTCATGCACTATGAATGAATGCGCTAATTATACTCTCTTTCTATAATGAAGAAAGGATTAGTCTCTCTGGAGCCAGGAGGAACATTTTCATGTGAAAGTGTAATTGATGCCGCTCATGCTGAGAGGCCTATACATTCACTTGTATATGGCACCATTGCTGGTAGAATAGCGAGTCTGTGTGCGTCTGGTTGACTCCGAATGCTGAATATATCATGAAATCAACTTGCTACCACTGCCAGAAGACAGAGACAAAGCCTCCAGGAAATGTTAGCAGTAGCAGGCCACTGCGGCTAACTTTAGCCTTACGGGCAGTGTTTGCGCGGCCCTTTTGACCAACATTCCTCTTAAGGCTCTGAATAAACAAAGCCAAACTGCAACATTGAGTGTCTGCAGCGACCTGCTGATGGAAAGACCCAGGGTTTTCCACAAGGAGCAAACATGACCATTTTTACCCCTCACTCTGTCCTCTCCTCGCAGGGAAATAACTTAGAAGGCAAAAGGAGCTCGTCTACATTCACTGTCTGTCCACTGTTAAAACAAGACACTACTTGTGAATATGAGATACACATGTAAAGGAAAGAACCTAGGCTAGATGATGAAACTGAGGTTAGTACCCAATGAAATAGAGGCGGGGGGAAACTAAAGCTGAATCTTCAATGCAAAATATCAAAATGTATGGAAAGTTAAAAATAGAAGACCTACTGCTGTGTCAAGTCTGGCTTGGATCGCTTCATATGTTGCTCATTGAAGTTTGAAGCTCTTTAGAAAAAGCCACTCCCTATTCTCCTGTTGGCCATACATTATCGTGTGCGGAGGCAGCAGCAGTGGGCTGGTGATTGCGTGCTCCTCCGGGCCGTCTCAGCAAGACGGGAATTACGCAGCTGTGTCATAAGGTGTGTCAAAGACTCCCATGGTCTGTATCACAGATGAGCAACATTCACACAATTGTGAAATGGGTTATCACTGCTCTCTTGGTCAATTCTCTTATCGCAACTATTATGGGAGACGAGTGACTAGTGTTAGATTCATGTAACAAGATTTCTCCACACTTTCACCTTCCCACATTAGTCAGCCGCAGCACGCTTGATTCATTGTGTTGTTTATGAATTTGGGTGTTAAAACTTAACCAGGAAGCGGCGAGATTTGAAAGGAACCACTTTGCCGTTGGAGTGTTTCTTTTCTTTGCTTTTCTTTTTTTGTTTGACGACGGGCTTCCTCAAGTGCTTCCCCTCAGTTGGAGATGAAATTAGCCTTGAGGAGGGCCACTGGATCTCCTCCACATCTGGCCCCAGGACCGCACGTGGCCCGTCCTCCCTGCGCCAGCACCCCTCGCCCCCGTCGGCCTCCCCAGAGCCCGGCCGCATCTGGCTTTGTACCGTGGCTCTTTGACCGGGGCCCCATACGAGGAACTTCCTGCAATGTCAGAGGGGGCCATGCTGGGGAGGGAGAGAAAGAGAGTGTGTGAGAGAGAGAGAGAGGACATCCTCCTCTCCTCCTCTCCTTCACCCCCTATCCCCCCTTCATTTGATGTACCCTGAGACCCCTTCTCCCAGCGGTCCCATAGCCTCTCCCACACAGAGGAGGAAGCGATCTAAAATTCAGCATGACATGAGCGAGGCCGGCTTGAATTCAATCTCGCTCATCTCGTTGCCTTGAAGCTCTGAAGAATCCCATTACTGTGTGTGTGTGTGTGTGTGTGTGTGTGTCAAGCGGGCCTTGTGTGCCGCACTTGAAACAATGCTGAAGGATGCTGTGTGTGCCCGCCTGTCCCACCTTGGACTGTTTGGATTTAGCAGGAGAGGGAAGCGTGGGCTGAATGCACAGGAAGCACTGAGGAAGTTCTTTATTTTCCTTGCTAGCCGATAGCGGGCCTTTGAGATTTGCTGCGATGCTCTGGAAAAGAGAATTAAAGGACACTAAGAAGCATCACAGACTTTGTTCTGGATCCAAAATGGAAGAGCCAGGCCGAGCTGCAAGTCCTTCCCAAAAATAACAAGACAAAATAAAGAAGAATAAGAAGAAAAAATCCCCCATCTGTTTTGTCTACTTGTGCACTGCAACACACTATTTGTTAGAGCTGTGTGCTGCATCACTTAAAGCTGAAAGCTGGGCACTCACCAGCTGGGACGCCTTCTCTTTGTTTCTGTGTAGTCATGGCAAACAGAACTGGGCAATTGTTCACCTCTCCAACGGAAGCCTTAATATGGACATTCATATGACATCGATTTTTTTTTTTTTGCTTTTCGTTGCAAAGGAAATGGCTTGCTTATGCAATGTAATTCCCTTTTATTGTTGCGAGAGAGAGAAGGGAAAATAAATACAAAAAAATCAGTTATAGACACCACTTCCTTGTAATCATGGATACATTTTCCACTAACCAGATTTATCCACTCTGGCTTGAGGCTAATGCTATTGCGGGCCGTAAAAGAGGGGAAGAGGCCAGACATGGCCATGTGAGTCCTGTGGGCCATCACTCACCCACCCACCAGCAGCAGCAGCACCATCTCAGGGCCACCATCACATCCCATCTCAGGAGTCCAGTGGACAGGCTTCAGGCCAAAGGCTACAGACCATAGACTTCAGGCCATAGGCTACAGACCATAGGCTTCAGGCCATAGGCTACAGACTATATATAGGCTTCAGGCCATAGGGTTTCGGACTATAAGCTCCAGGCCATAGGCTACAGACCATAGGTTTCAGGCCATAGGGTTTCAGACTATAAGCTCCAGGCCATAGGCTACAAGACCATAGACTTCAGGCCATAGGCTACAGACTATAGGCTTCAGGCCATAGGGTTTCAGACTATAAGCTCCAGGCCATAGGCTACAGACCATAGGCTCCAGGCTACATACTTCATGCCTGCTTGCTGGCCGTTCCAATGTTTTTGATCATTATCACCCAGCCAAGAGCAACACCTCCGCTCCCTTTTTGTGATGTGGTGTCGGAGTACAAGTATGTCTTGAGACGTGAAATTGAGACGCTCGCGCGCCCCATTTTCAGAACCACCTCCTCCACGGTGGTGTCGATGAGCAAAAACCACGGAGGAGTTCCAAATTTGACCGCAGAGCAAAACCATTCATTGTGCGCTCCCCTTTTTTTTCCCCTCCTGCAGCCAGCCAGTGCTTTTGTGGTGTGATAATGCTGAACGCCGGTGTAGATAAACCTTCCCACGCCCTTTCTTCAGAAGCCTCTTGAGGCGCCACGCGTTCACACAAACTCACACACACATTGCTCCACGCACATGGGAGGGAATGTTCTGTACACCTGTAGCCCCGGGGCAGATACCTGCTATTGTCTCACACTTGCTATTACATCACAGAAGGAGAGCGAGAGAGAGAAAGAGAAAGAGAGAGAGAGAAAGAGTGTGAGGGCAGTGCAGTGCAGGCACTCTAAGAGGGCAACCCGGTCCAGCCCATACCTGTGTCACCCTGGCAACCTGCCCAGCGAGTTGCCAGGACATCTGGAGGAAGTGTAGCATTCAGGCAGGCTTTTATGGCCCTACGCAGGTAGAGTTTATATGAGGTGCGTCTGGCAATCCAATCATGCTGACCTCATCTCTCAAATGACATGCCAACTGGATAAGCACATGCAGATATGTGTATCTGTCTGCTTCTATGTGTGTGTGTGTGTGTGTGTGTGTGTACACATGCATTTCATGGTCAATTTCTTTTGAGGGGTTAGACATTGTTAAAACAAAACTGTGGTGTGTGGAACTGTACTTAACTTCTCCAGTTTTGTACAGCAAACAGAACGATTTCAAATTCCTTACGTCTGGGATACTGTACCTTCTTCTACATCAGCACCTCATTCACGGCACATCCACACCGTTATCATATTCGTCTAGACGGTTATCTACTACATACATCTACTGATATTCGAGCGATTATGACACATTCCTGCGTGTATTTATGCACAGACACGGATCCCCAGGCACTTGATACCATTATGAATATCTGCATTTAATTAAACAGCACGAGCATACTTCTTCTGTGATTCATAGTTACAGCGCACGCTGCCACTGACAATTGCTTTTCCTTCTCGTCCAAGCCTGAACTGGTTATGGACCAACCCTAGATAGCCGCTGGAGGGACTTTACTCAGGCCAAGCCTTTGTTCCCGTGGCGTGGGGAAACAGGAAATGAGTAACTAGCGCTCATTAGAGCTCCACTGTTTATGAATTCATCCTCCTTATTGGAGCACGAGTGGTTGCCTGCACAATAGATATGGCTTTGTTACAGTGACAGCCATGTCGTAAACATGCACAGGGTTGACTCGAGGTGGTAACACATTTATGATTTCCCCCACTGATACTACATCATCAGTAAAAAAAGAACCTCTGCTTTATTGCTCACGCTAGTTTTTGAAGGCCTGGTTTGTCGCATGGCTTCTTTTGTGAATTGTTTGTTTTGCGTCACCTGTGTGATGGCGCTGGAACTGATCAGAGTTAATTAAATCTCGGCCTGAGCACTAATTAAAATGGGCAGCTCAGGGCTGTAGCTTGTCTCCAGTACCTGGCTTCTGGACAAGGTGCATTTACTTGCTAGTCACAACAGGCTGAGATTAATGAGAAGTGGAGAGAGAGAGAGAGAGAGAGAGAGAGAGAGAGAGAGCGATTGGCAGATGTTCTATCCTCCTACCTCTAACCTCTTTGGTCTTGTCCAAGGTAATGAAGTGAAATGGAAATCCAGAATTACAGGTGGGAGGCAGGATGTGGACTGGTTCCCTGTCACCAGCAAATGAAAAATGCAGGCTGCCATTTCAGCTGAACAAAACCATTTGAATCCCAAGACCACTGCACTTCCCATTTTCAATAGTTTTGACATGCAGTTGTTTTACTGGGTTGATAAGGAGAAACCAGCATGTAGGTTTTGCATATGCCTGAGAATGTGGTTTAAGTTACAAACACGGGTTTTCAGTGAGTCACTCTGTGAATCTGGTGCAGTTTAGTCTCTTTCGTCAAGAGCCGACGTTTCCTTGAAGAATGCTTACCGACCTTGACAAGCCGAAGAGAAGACAAACAAAATCGTTGTTTGTGTTACAGTATGATCATGGCCCGTAACAACGCTTGAATCCATCATGTTTCTGAAACACCAGAGCAGCCTGTATGACTAAAACATGTCTTCATTTCGCAACTCATTCAATTCATTTCGCAACTTAATCTCAGACAGGTGATTTTACAGTAAAAGGGATGCAATACACTGTATCAGGTGGTGACTCAGAATTAGCATGCCACAACAAGACTTGACCGTTTCTGTGGATCTGAATTGGCTAGGCCAGCTGTTTTGTTGTTTTGCTCATGTTGTGATTATGTCATAAACACACTGTGTTTCTGTCTGTGTCTTCATAATGCTGCATCTCTTAAAACACAGTATTACTCACTGAAAATATGTAGAGATTTGATGACCCCGGTAATTTACTGCATGTGTATTTCTTGAGTAACTTCATTGTTTCACAAAAGTGACAAAGAGACCTTGGGAACAATGGCGCTCCTGTTGAGAGGGTTTAGATTTGTTTGCCGACAGCAGACAGACGCAATTTTCTCTAAATTGACTTAATTAGGGCTCAATGATCTTTAGTATTCTCTGTCATCAAAAGATATTTCATGAACAAAGTTTCCCTGTTATTCAGAAAAGTGGGCTTGAATTCAGAAAAGTGCTGTGGGTTTCCTCAAAGCTGCAGTTTTATTTGATGTCTAGCATGCCACCCTACTAATATCAGTCTCTTTGTCTGCCTCTTTTGGTTGCATTATATTTTGCCATTAGTCAGGGTTAGCCCAAAATATACTGGTTGATATACCGGTAGATGGTCAAACCATATTAGAACTAACAAAAGTAGTTCCCACCAACGTCACTGAACAGAGAATCTTGAGAGTTTTCAGAAGATATGTACACACTTAAAACCCCATCATGGTCACAGGACACTGAGTGATGTAACACAATTGGAACAAGGCAACTCCAACCCAATCTTGTTTCATCTTAACAGGATTCTAGTCAGTATCTTATGACAGTGCCGTTATCTGTAGTCCCTGAACTGAACCGAGTTTTTCCTGTCAGCATGTGCCACATTCTGGGTCGTGGAGTGTAGCTGAACGCACTCTATTTATCTTGGCCCAAAAGAGACTCTTTCCACTGCGCCGAAGTTTAGTTCAAACAAACGCCTACCATTTTAGTGAGCTTGAGTGAATCTAAATCCAGGTTCACATTCGCTGTCATGGTTTTTATGTGGACTGGATGTTATGTGTTTTTTGTGAAACTTCTTTCCATGTTTGAACAGTAGCAGATTTGTAAGTTGCCAGCAGCTAGTTGTCGAATTATGATGTCTGTAGTCACAGACGTGCAGTGAAGTCCCAAACCTATAAGAAGCAATACAGTTTTCTCATTTCCTGCAGTATACAGACATATATTGTAAATCCTTGTTGAACTTGTTTTGTATGAAAGCATTGAGAGTGCTGCTCACACTGACATGATATTTCCCATTTCTCCCCCATGCAGTATGTCAAGGTTCCAACAACAAACTGTCGCTCTTGGTCTCACCTGAAGACCACTACCATAACCTGGTGAAAATGTACAGTAACTGCACTGTAGTCCTAGAGAACCTGGAGATCACCTACACCTTGGACCAGCATGACCTGTCCTTCCTAAAGGTGAGATGTCACTCAAGCAACAAGGGCTATTTTCAAATAATCATACAAATGTGTTGAAGCTCTGGACCACAGTGTTTATCTGTTATACGTCCTACATGGAGTGCCAGTGAATATATAAACTTGTGTGTGTTTGAAAGATGTCAATGTTAAATGCAAGTGATGTGTTTTGTGATGTTATTTCTCTGAGTGTGAACATCCTTTTTCACAGAACATTCAGGATGTTGGAGGCTACGTTTTGATTGCCATGAACACGGCTACCAAGATACCACTGGACAACCTGCACATCATCCGTGGCCATACCCTCTACAATGACAAGTACGCTCTGGCAGTGCTGTCCAACCGTAACAAGGAGAACAAAACCTTAGGGACCAGGGAGCTGAAGCTCAGAAACCTCAGAGGTGAGACCTCCACAGCCTCTCCGAGGGGTCATCCCTATGTTCCCCAGGTCCTATGTTCCCCGGTTTTCGCCAAAAGGGTCCTATGTTCCCCGGTATGTATTGCGACTGGGGAACATAGGACCCTTTTTGGTGAAAGTGGGGAACATAGGACCCTTTTTAAAATGTACCAAAAAAAGGGTTCTATGTTCCCCGATCCCATACAAAGTGGGGAACATAGGACGTGGGGAACATAGGTACGCTCCACCTCTCCGATATACCTACACCTCACTAGCCGGAATGCCCTAGTTATAACTGACTTACAATACTCTACAATCCCTAAATGACAAACGGCAAGCGCTCCCACGTGCCTAAGGGTGCGTTTAAGTAAAAAAATAAATAAAAGCGTAAGAAACTAAGCGCTTTTTAGCCTGCATGCATTGTGCCCTTCACTTAAGTCTGTCATTTATGCAACATGAAGAAAGTTACACACTTTGGGAGGAGCTTCTCCAAAATCTGGGCGTTTCGTATGTTTTCAACTCTCATGCTCATTCTGCCACTGACTTAAGCACTTTTCCAGCTCATCACTTCTGAGGGTATTGTATTGGTATGTATTAAGGTCGAGCGCCACTACAAGGTGAAACGGCATATTGCTCGATGTCAGTTAGTAGGCCTAGTTCTAAATATATATAGGTTACGCAGAACTTCACAAATTTGGTGTTTAATATGCTGATGATGGGAACTGATGCATCAACGCCCCCCCCCCCCCCCCCCCCCCTTCATGTACATCTGTCAAATGAATGCAGTGAAATAATTAAGATACAGCATCTGTCAGATAGATTGATTCAATGGAGGCGAATAAGTCATTAGCATAGTTATACATCACTGACTTGTGCAGGCAGTCAGTCAGTGTTAGCCATCAGACGCATACCATAACATCTGGTCTGTTGGTGTGAGCAATGTGGCAAAAATGTCCGTCTTTGTGTCAGGTTACAGTGGCCTGCTTTTTGGCATGCTTTGCTTGCTCAGGCTGATCCACACGGATGTGTCTGTGGAGAGGAGGAATCGAGGGATTAGCACTCAAGACTTTTGGTGTTTGCTTTCACGTTCACAGAAATTATCAATGGAGGTGTGAAGTTCTCCCACAACTGTCTCTGCAATGTGGACACAATACAGTGGGAGGACATTGTGAACATGAAGAAAAATCCCAGCATGGAACGCCCTACTCCAAGGAGTGACATATACTGTGAGTATTCATATGCCTTGTCTAATGATTGGTGCTAAAAATATAGTTTATTGCCGCCTATATGTGAAGTTTAAGAGAAAATGTATTTGATTGATTATGATCTTACGTTCATTTAATTTTATAAAGACATTAGTGGATACCTTCACCATAAACTATACTTACAATCAAGAAATAGGCACCTATTGACTGTAAGATACATACCCCCCCCCCCCCCCCCCCTCCTCCTGTACTGTAGGTGAAAAATGTGATGGGCGATGCAATAATGGATCTTGTTGGGCTCCAGGTTTCAACAATTGCCAGCAGTGTAAGTTGTTTTAATATTACTTAGATCTTCAGAAGAAGATTCTGTGAAATGATACCTCGCTGTTTCTATCTGTTATCTGATTAATAATGGCTCACCACATGCCTTAGCCAGCTGACTTCACCTCATCTTCATCTCATGTCGTCTCTCCGGCTTTGTGTCGCTCACGCAGTAACCAAGACGATCTGTGCGGGGCAGTGCTCGAGCCGCTGCAAGGGGCCCTTTCCCAGCGACTGCTGTAACGAGTACTGCGCGGCGGGCTGCACCGGACCCCGGCCCACCGACTGCCTGGTGAGCCTTCCAGCCGGCCGACTGACCAGCCCCAGAGCTGCGTCAGCCGCAAGTCTCCGAGCCATAATACGAAACAGATGTCCTCATGCAGCCGGCTCTTTAATTAGTGCAGTTTTAGCTTGTAGTCTCATGTGCTGACTTGGGATGTCTTAAGTGAGCTTATATTTCTAAGATTTATAATTGTCTCCAGTGTTGCACTGAGGCTTATGGAATGTTCAATTTAATGCATTTTGTATTTTCCTAATTACATTAAGTACATTTGTACTTTTCTGTGAAGTGCAACATGTAAAATAGCTGTACATTGTGTTACCAGTATCCATAGTTATATAAAGAGGCGGCATTGCATACACATCTGTATTGTAATGGGAAGTCAGAGGACTCAGTTGTGTCAATCTCACGCGAATAGCAAGTCTTTGAAATAGCTCCATTATTCACTGATATTTAACAATTTAGCAGACATTTAGGGCCATCATTTACAACAATCAAAGTTCTCATGCATTCTCAGCTATTGTTTGGCATGTTGGAGCATTAAGAATTGACTCATCAATGTTTGTGGCTATAAGGTCTTGCCAACAGTGTTAATTTAGCAAATTCTTTTTGCCTAGTTATTAAAGTTATTAAAGCTATTTATTAGCTTTAGTTTTATGACTTTGCACTTCCTTGCAAACTTTGCACATCCTCGACCATCCTACAAATTAGTAGTCTGTGTGATAGAGTGGGCCTGACTGTGTGTGTGCGTGCGTGTGTGTGTGTGTGTGTATGTCAAACTTATATGCGGAACCAAATTGAACGTGTGATGCCAGTGACTTGTCGTCACAGACCAGACTTTCCTCAGAGGCGATCGCTGATGATTGGTCTTTGGTGGGTGCGCCGCTGGAAGTGAGAGCCTCGGGCTAACAGACGGCTGCAGCTCAGTCAGGCAGGGAGGGAGGGAGGGAGGGAGGGAGGGAGGTGTTGGGCTGGCTGTGTGACTAAGCTAGTTGGTTGTCTCCCCTGCAGGCGTGCAGAAATTTCTCAGAAGACGGGACGTGTAAGGAGTCCTGCCCCCCCCTCATGATCTACGACAGCACCCTGCACCAGCTGGTCCCCAATCCGTACGGGAAGTACAGCTTCGGAGCCACCTGTGTGAAAAAATGTCCACGTAAGGAATAGTCTCTTTTCTATATCTCTGTTCATTTGATCCCTATTCATGGCATCTCATGCTATCATGCAATATTCTTCAAATATTCTCCAAATATTCTTCTCCCCAAATTTCACTCGACTTTCATCTTTAGTAGGCTATTCAGTCAAGTGCTTCCGCTCGGGGTTCAAATCATTGCATACTGGGTCAAGTCCGGCGCCTCTGGTCAGTGCTCAGTGATCTATGATCAGTGTGTCTGGCCATCCTGGTTAAAATATAAACAGTCTGAACAAACCAGGAGAATGATTGAATCGTTAGTTGTGCGTTTGCAACATAATTCAAGTGCACAGCTCAGTGACACCAGTTGTCAGTCCCACAAACACACAGATTGACACATGTCATACTTTGAATTTCTTGAATAGATGGCAAAGCAGTGATAGACACGTTTGTCTGATGTGACAGATGTTTTGGAACACTGCCACAAAAATACTTCTTGTAACTTGATTTGTGCAATCAGACGCAAATGGTTGTGAGTTACATTCAGCTGAATCTTAAGTAGTTCACTTGAAACCAGAGGCGGACATCCCGGGTTCAGACAGTAAAAGTCCTGCCAAGTATTTGATCCAACCATTTAGTAAACCAGCTCATCCTAAGTTGCTGCCAGATACATCAGATAATTAGTGATATCACCTGTGCACAGGTAGAAAGAATATATGGTAGGACTTTTACTCTGGAACCAGGAATGTCCACCTCTGCTTGAAACAGGCAATTTATTATGAGTGAATGCAGTTGAAATGAGCAGGCACAGTTAGGAGATAAGAACATGTCACTATATGCATCGTTCATCAGAATTGCGTGCGATTAATTGCTTACAATAACAATGAGCCACATTGTGCCGTAGACTCATTACGCAACTGGTGCTTGTGCAAATGATTGTGAAGGCTTCGCCCATATGCTCATGTTGCGATTTAAATGTGTTAATGATTGATGCCTAATCAGTTTGATACCATCCACAGATAACTATGTGGTGACGGACCACGGAGCATGTGTGCGGTCATGCAGCTCCAATCACTATGAGACGGAGGAGGGAGGGGTCAGGAAGTGCAAGCCCTGCGAAGGCCTGTGTCCCAAAGGTAAGCTAGTGACCTAATTTTGCACATTTTCATCTCGTCTTTATGGGCCGTGGTGGTACCATAGTGGCAGCAGCTGGGCTAGCATGCAGTAGCCTGGAAGTTGTGGGTTCTATTCCCGGCTTCCACCGATGTGCCCCTCAGCAAGTCACTGAATCCCAAGTTGCTCTGAGGTAAATTGGCCTTATGATTATGCAAAACAGCTGATTGTCCACCGGAAATAAATGAGCTATCTTAAGAGCCTTCCATGCATTTGGTCCATTGACATATGGAAGTCGCTTTGGATAAAAGCATCTAATGTATGTCTAGTGTCTTTTTGCAAATCTCATCTCATCTCTATGAGTATGAGCCTAGGTGACTGTAAGGGTGGGGATCCAGCAGCAGTCCTCCTTATCAGAGAGGAGATGTTCCCTAAGATTGTTCATATGTGTTTGTAGTCTGCCACGGCCTTGGAATGGGAACGCTGAAAGACATCTTGTCAATTAACGCCAGCAACATTGACTCCTTTCAAAACTGCACCAAGATAAATGGCGATGTGGCAATACTCCACACATCAATTTTCGGGTGAGTGAAAGAGGCCCATAGCTCAAGGCCAAGGTCTCAACATTGACTGTCTTTTCCCTGTTATGGACTATTTGAAGCCTCAATACAATGCAATTCCTTTGATTTCTCCCATACATTTTTCAATCGTATAAAACATGTTGTATTCCTAAATATAATTCATTGTGATTTTCAGAGATGGTCACACAAAGACACCAAAGTTGGACCCTGCCAAGCTTAGCGTATTTGAGTCTGTTAAAGAAATCACTGGTAAGCTAATTATCCTAAATGATATGATTTTAGGCTATCGATAGGCTATAATGTGATTTGCAGTTCAGGTTGACATATTGACATTTTTAAGGCAAGCCTGTGTAATGCTCTTAACTGATTGTGTCTGAAGGATATTTGATGATCCAGAAGGGCCCTGAACGTCTAACCATTAGGCTATCAATATAATGGGATTTGTAGAAGCTAAAACTCAAGTTGACATGTTAACATTTTTAAAAGCAAGCCTGTGTAACTCTCTCCTAACTGATTGTGTCTGAAGGATACTTGCTGATCCAGGCGTGGCCTGAAAATCTAACCTCCCTAAGTCCCTTTGAAAACCTTGAAGTGATTCGTGGGCGAACCAAACACCAGTAAGTGATCCACAAATGAGTGACTCTAGTGCAATTGCTACAGAGCAGAGTTCCAATTGCTTCTGACTTCTTTAGTAACTAGCCTTTAGTATAGTTCAAACACTAAAACGTGTTGCATCTTTTCACTGTTTTGTGTGTGTGTGTGTGTGTGTGTGTGTGTGTGTGTGTGTGTGTGTGTGTGTGTGTGTGTGTGTGTGTGTGTGTGAACAGGGGAAGGTTCAGCTTCGCTGTTTTCAGCACTAAGATAGCCTACCTGGGAATGCGCTCACTGAAGAGGATCAGTGATGGCGATGTGGCCATCTGGAAGAACGAGGACCTCTGCTACACCGAGGCGCCGCACTGGAGTCGCCTGTTTGAGCTGAACACGCAGAAAGTTATCCTGAGAAACAAAGACGCGCAGACATGTGGTAATGAAATGAGCCCAGTCTGGTCTCCTAAAGCTTCCACTTAGCATTAGAATGTCTCCATCTCATCTCAATTTAGATCAAGACAGCTAGCTGTCATTTTAACTACTAGCATAAACATGCTTTGACAGATACATGATATGACATTACCCATGATTACAGTTATCAGATTATTATTATACAGATTACAGGTAGGCTATCTTAATAATGTGTTTGTGACGTGTGACCATTTTGGGTATTTTGGTTCATGATACTGCATTTGGGCTGCAGCTGGATATTACTGACTTAAAACAGACCATGTAGCATTAGCATTGGCCTTGACTTGTGTTGTTGTTATGTCAGTCTTATGACATGTCAAACCAAGCGTTGTGGCCAGTCTCACAGGCTTGCCCTGACCGGAGACACGAGAGGGTCAGTGCTCTTGCGGAACCTGACGCGTCCCTTTTTCATGTCCCCTCAGCTGCGGAGAACAGCACGTGCAATGAGATGTGCACGCCCGATGGCTGCTGGGGTCCAGGGACCGACTTGTGCTTCTCCTGCCTGCACAGGATCCGCGACGGACATTGCGTCGCCTCCTGCAACCTGATGGAAGGGTGAGCTAGGGTGTGGGGGGTGCATTCCTGAGTGGGATACTGAAGGCCTGTCTTCTTAAAAACAAAATAGTTGCCTTTTTATTGTTATTTATTTTTATTTTATGTTATTTATATTTTTTTCATTTTATTATTTATAATTAATTCATTTTAATTAACGAATAATATCTTTTGTAGAGAATCACGGGAATCGGAGATAAATGGCACCTGTTTTCAGTGTGACTCAGAGTGCAAGCCCTTGAACGGGACCCTGACCTGCAGTGGACCTGTGAGTACTTCTATACTGTAGTATGCGCCATATGCTTATCTCTGTAAAAATGATCTGTGCGCTCAACATAGCCCAGTTGTGTGTAGTGTCAAATGTATTAAACAGAAGTCAAAATAACAAGATAGCTGGGTTATGACTGGACTATGTTTGAGTGCCCTGAACTACTCACTGATAACCACTTGATGGTCTTTTGGGCCCCCACCGTCAACTTCAAAGCAGCGCTGTCACCATCGACTTCAAGGCAGCACTGCCATACCCTAACCCCAACCCCAACCCTTGTGCCTTCCAGGCAGCACTGCCTTGAAGTCAACAGTGGAGGTACAGTAACCACTGTGCCACATGCATGTGACAATACCTGAATTGTATGCCGTCTCAGGGTCCTGACCAGTGCACGGAGTGCGCCAACTTTAAAGACGGCATTCACTGTGTCCATCGGTGCCCCAATGGTGTGCCTGCAAAAGACGGCTCCAGCATCTGGAAGTACGATGACAAAGACAGGGAGTGCCAGCCATGCCACAAGAACTGTACTCTAGGGTAGGTAGACTTAACCTGCTCACTTCACAAATATCTTTCAAGAATATTTTGGGCCTTTTAACTAAATTGACCTCAGTGTCTTGTTTATTTCTCAGGTGTCGAGGTCCAAAGCTGAAAGACTGCAGCGGCTACACTATGTAAGGGATACTTATTTACAGTTTGCAATGTTTCCTGAAAAGAAAAAAAAGAAAAAAACACTTTTTATTCAAGAGAGAGACTTTGAAAGCGAGATATTACCTTGGATACAGTCTATCTAAACTGTTCACAAACCACCAGTATGCATTAGACAGAACATTAGAACATATGCGTAGATGAAGTACAGTGGTACCCCAGAGAGAGCCACTGCGTATAGGACATTGTGTCTGTAGTATGAGAGTACAGACAGAGGTCACTAAGCTGCTCTGGTTGATGTGTCCAGCCACTCCAACCTGTCGATGGTGGCCGCAGGAGTGGTCGGCGGGCTGCTGGCGTTCGTGATCCTGGCGCTGGGCGTGTTTGTGTTGCTACGGAGACGCCACATCAAGAGGAAGAGAACGCTCCGGCGACTGCTGCAGGAGAGAGAGGTGCGAAACTTTAGCACTCACTCACGTTGGGCCGCCCTCGAGGCAATGTAAATTGTTAATGGCACTACATAAATAATACAAGATGAATATACGGTGCTATATAAATACATATTAAATAGCACTGAGTTGCTGCTTAAGTTCCTTTGGCTGCATATTTCTGCAGCGCGGCCAGACACTGTTTGGTCCCGTTAACGATAAAAGGAGTAAACATTCTTTACTTTTCCGTGTGGACATGAGCTTACAGTTCTAAGAAGTCTCTCACGAGGCACACTAGCACTCATTTTTCATGGTTAAGAACCAAGTTCATCTTTGTCTTCTCAGTTGGTGGAGCCCCTGACACCTAGTGGAGAGACGCCCAACCAGGCCCTGCTGCGAATCCTCAAAGAGACGGAGTTCAAAAAGATCAAAGTGCTGGGGTCAGGAGCGTTTGGTACCGTCTATAAGGTCAGTCGACTCCCAGGCAAGCTGCGTCTGAGCATCTTCTGTCTGTCCTGCCCAGTATTCTCTTCATTAAAGTACTTCTGCTGTACTCATTCTGTTATGGGTTTGTTTTTGTTTTTGTTTTTTTTAAAGCGTTGGAACTGTATTATGGGATATTGTTACCAGGTTACAATGAGTCGTTTATCTTTGCAGGGTCTGTGGGTTCCTGAGGGGGAGGACGTGAAAATTCCAGTTGCCATCAAAGTGTTACGAGAGGCTACGTCTCCCAAGGCCAACAAGGAGATCTTGGATGTGAGTAAAAGCAGTTCTTTTTATTTTATATATTATGTTAAGCTATCCAACAGCAATCATTTCAGGAGATCATTTTTCTATTGCACTACTGTATCGTGTTTTTTCAGTTGCAGTAAAATGTGAAACACATGCCTGTATACTATAGCACCACAGAGGCATGGCCTGAGGCACGTTGCTGAGGGTGCTCAGGGAGGCCTGGGTAGACACATGATGACTGGGAGCTGCTTGTGGATATGAATGAGTGGGTGACTGTGGGCTGGAGTGCCTCTGTGCTGTGAGAAGAGGCTGGGTGTGAGCAGCAGTGTCTGGACGCTGCTTAGTCAGGGGGTGCTTCAGGACGGCGGCAGCTGGGGACTCGTCGACACGGGGTCAACGGGGCCCGGAAAACAAGCCGCCGCAATATCCGCTGTCCAAAGCGCCCGAGATGTTTTACTGTTCCAGAGAATGTCGTAGCTTTGGAAACTAGCGGCTGAGTTCATGCTGTAATCTTGACTTCATTAAGGTGGAATGTGTCCCTTTGGGAAGAGGAGGAGTGTTTCCCCTTTATCTAAAAACAGAAATGGGAAAAGGGAAAAAAAATATAAAAATCTGTTTCTGTAGACGTTTCATCTGTATTTAAAAAAAAAAAAAAAAAAAACATAACAAGGACATATAAACAGCCCTGTTACATCTGACAAAACAACATTTTACAGGAAACGGATGAGTAAATATAGAGGTTCAAGGTGCAAGGTTACTTTATTAGGCCTCCCAAGGGAGAAATTTGTTTTGGATAAAGGGTACGCTGCCACAGCCATAATAATAAAAAAAAGGACATCACTGGGCACAGGACATGTGTTATACATAGAGTAAATAAAAATATGACATACAAAATACAAAAAGGGCATGCATTCACATATACATTCAAATATAAACGAAGGTTATGCATATAACCACGGTTCTATGAGTTTCGTTTCAGTAGAAACGAAATAGAACAGTAATTCATGCATTGTGTATAAGCCACAGGACAGTGTTTTATGCTAGTTAAAAGAAACAAAACCATATTAACACCATATTAACTGCCCCCCTGTATTAACCTCATAGCTGAAAAAAATGTGCGAAATCAATGTATAGGCCGCGGCTAATAGTCGGGAAATCACGGTAGTCATATGTGTACTGTATGTGTGACTGCATAGGTGGTTGTTAGCTCCTGTATGTTCTCTATGTCCTCCTCTGATTTGTTCAGATCTATGCCAAGAATTCAGTCTTGCCATCAGTGAGACATAATCAATTGCAGTAAGGTACCGCATCATCAAGAGGATGTGTTCAAACCTTTATTCTCCCCGTGTGTGTGTGTGTGTGTGTGTGTGTGTGTGTGTGTGTGTGTGTGTGTGTGTGTGTGTGTGCTCATAGGAGGCATACGTGATGGCCAGTGTGGAGCACCCGCACGTGTGTCGGCTGCTGGGCATCTGCCTGACCTCCACGGTGCAGCTCATCACCCAGCTCATGCCGTACGGCTGCCTGCTCGACTACGTCAAGGAGCACAAGGACAACATCGGCTCCCAGTACCTGCTCAACTGGTGTGTGCAGATCGCTAAGGTAAAGATAAACACAGGCTCTCGCACACAAACACCACAGCTTACCAGTACGAGAACAGGTCATTATTGTCTGCGCTGTCCGTCATGGTGACACATTATACTCGGCTATGACACTGCGTGCCTGATTTGACTCAAGTGTTTCCACAGACACACAGAGAGGAAGTCATTCGTTTCTAAGCGTGCTGCCAAGCTCACGTAGAGAAAAGGCTCCAATATAGACGAGCACATGTACAAAATAGGCAAGCGGCTCACTCAGTCAAAATTACATCAGTCATCAAATCCTTCTGCCAGCTGAGCGTCATCCGTTCCCCTGCCTGAGGGTTCCTGATGATAGGTGATGGCGGCCCGGAGGCTGTAGCATTAGCCTGAGGTTGCGCGCGGTTAACGTCTGTGCTTGTCCATCATCTGCAGGGAATGAACTATCTCGAGGACCGTCACTTGGTTCACCGTGACCTGGCGGCGAGAAACGTCTTGGTGAAGACGCCGCAGCACGTCAAGATCACCGACTTTGGCCTGGCCAAGCTCCTCAACGCAGACGAGAAAGAGTATCATGCAGATGGTGGAAAGGTCTGTCTATTTCTTCAGTGTGTTTTTTTTTTTTTTTTTGCATATAACAAACACTATTTTGAGCATTTCAGTGGTTTTAATCTCACAAAATCACAGCAATCATGCCTCATCCCTGTGTTGCAAAATGGAATCCTGACCTACATTTTTTCCATACCCCACATACCGTACGCTTCTGAAAATGGTCTGTTTATCTAAAGGTTCCCATAAAATGGATGGCTCTTGAGTCCATACTTCATCGAACATACACTCACCAGAGCGATGTTTGGAGCTATGGTAAGCAACCGTTAAATCCATTCGCAATCATCTTAATCCCAGTTCAAACATACAAGTGGCGTTAGATTAGCGCTGCTTACGCTACGCTGCGGCTGTCCCGCCCCCGCAGGTGTGACCGTGTGGGAGCTGATGACCTTCGGAACCAAGCCGTACGACGGCATCCCGGCCAGCGAGATCGCGGGCGTGCTGGAGAAGGGCGAGCGCTTGCCCCAGCCCCCCATCTGCACCATCGACGTCTACATGATCATGGTGAAATGTAAGGAGAGCGACGCAGAGAGAGAGTCCTTGCGTGGGCTTCCGTATGAGTTACGGCGGTCTCGGTCTCGGCCTTGACCCTCTCCCCTGGTCCCGTGGTGTTCATCACTCCCCCTCTGCCCCCCCTCCTCTTCTTCCTCCGCAGGCTGGATGATTGACGCCGACAGCCGGCCGCGCTTCAGGGAGCTCATCGCCGAGTTCACCAAGATGGCCCGGGACCCCTCGCGCTACCTGGTCATTCAGGTGAGGGTCCACGGCTGTATGCCTCATGGGATGGTTCCGGTCATCACACCGATCAAAAATATCCACAAATGTGATGACCCATCCATTCCCCCCCAACATAGCATTCTTAAGTCTCTGCAATCTTTTCACCATTTCATAACATTCCTGATGTCAGCCTTCAGGGTAATGAATGAGTTGGAACTGCAGTAACTTCTCGTTGCCCATAACTCCTGGCAACCAACCCTTACTGTGAATGACCCTAACTGTCCTATATTTCTACATCTCCTCTCCATCCTCACACACAACTAATAATCCCCTCACCAGAGCAGACCGTAGTAATATGAGTGCTTCTCTTTTGTCAACTTTGACTTTGGTCAACTCTTGTTGTTTTCAAAATGTGCTATGCAAATAAATTGACATCGACATTGACATTTACATTGACATTGTCCAGGGTGATGACCGGATGCATCTGCCCAGTCCCAGCGATGGCAAGTACTACCGCAGCTTGATCAGCGGCGTGGACATGGAGGACGCGGTGGACGCTGACGAGTACCTGGTGCCCAGCCACAGCTTCTTCAGCACCCCCTGCACCTCACGCACCCAGCTCCTGCACTCCGTGGTGAGTGGGCCTAGCCAGGCCCAGTGCTACACGCCCAGGCAGCCTGGCGTTTCTAGACACATCTAGACTAGAGAAACCTAGGCAGCCTGGCAATTCAAGAGACATCTAGACCAGAGAAACCTAGGCAGCCCGGCATTTCTAGAGGCTTCTAGACTAGAGAAACCTAGGCAGCCTGTCGTTTGTAGAGGCTTCTAGACTAGAGAAACCTAGGCAGCCTGGCGTTTCTAGAGACATCTAGACCATAGATATCTAGGCAGCCTGGCGATTCTAGAGAGATCTAGAGAAGCATACTAGAGAAGCAAAGAGCTCTTTTGCAGAGTCAGGAACACGGTCACATCTCAGCAGCATCAAGCAGAGCACACCTTCGCCAATGTGAATATCACGCTACCTGGCTTCCCCGTGCGCTTGGCCTCGGCCGTCGCCCACTTCCTGTTGTGATGTGATGTGGTTCCAAGAGCGAGGCTCCACTCCTCTTTGAGCGCCGGGTCCAGCTGAAGCCTCCGCTTCCTCCCAGGTGCCCCTGATTAATGGCTGTTTTGATGGGAGAGTGGTGCGCGTGTCTGCTAAAGGGCTCAGAGGGCCGCGAGCCTGCTTCTCTCCTCTCCTCTCCTCTCCTCTCCGCTCCTCTCCTCTCCTCTCCTCTCCTCTCCTCTCCTCTCCTCTCCTCTCCGCTCCTCTCCTCTCCTCTCCTCTCCTCTCCGCTCCTCTCCTCCTCCTCTCCTCTCTCTCCCCTCCTCTCCTCTCCTCTCCTCTCCCCTCCTCTCCCCTCCTCTCCTCTCCGCTCCTCTCCCCTCCTCCTCTCCTCTCCTCTCCCCTCCTCTCTCTCTCCCCTCCACCCCTTCTCTGCTCTAGCTGGACCCCAGCCCACTGCTGAGTGCAGGAGAACTCTGTGCCGCCTTTCAACTTTGATTGCCTTCGCAGGCCCAGGTTTTTTTTTTCTTCTTCTTCTTCTATTCCTTTCCTTTCTTTTCTGTCGTTCCTGCACTCGTTCTTGGCAGAAACAGCGGCACAGCTCGAAGAAGAAGAAGGGAGAAAAAAAAGAAAGGAGCCAAATTATATAACGCTGTCACTGGGATATGGCCATTTAAGGCTGGAGTGGCGCTGACAGATGGCGGCCTTTTCAGCTTGTTTAACTCACTTCGGAAAGCGCCGTGCTGTCTGTTTGGTGGGAAGGTTGGGCGCTGCTGCTGTTGCTGCTTTTGAGGAAGGAGGTTATGTAGGGTGCCGATGGCGTTTTGAACGTAGAAACACACACACACAAATATGATATATGATATTTCATGCCATTAAAAACAACAAGGTGTTGTGTACCGCACTTGAGCAATCTCAAAGTGATAGACATTTGTTTGTGTTACCTAATTCATTTCTGTAATTAACTGGGAAGTGTATTTAATGGTATCCCACATGCTGTCTCGGGAACTGTCTCGAATGATCTCTTGCTGCGTGCTCCAGTAAATAACCCGCCCTTGAAAATTCCTCTTGGGCGACCGTGAGCCGAAACTATGTGTGCTCTTAACTCCCTCTGTCATGAAGCGTATTCACGCTAAGCCAGGGTTGTACGCAGAGCACACACACTGACACGCTCAAAAAAAGCCCAAACGCCAGCCTGTGAACATGACCCTACCTGTCTCTCTTGTCACAGAGCCTGAACAGCAGCATTGAGACGTGCCACAACAGGAATGGGGTAAGTGGACCATGACAACACGGCCCGGCTCTTTTGCTCTACATGAGCCTCCCCATTGTTGTGCGCTCACGTCGAGCTCATTCAGAAACTTTTGTGTCACCGATGGTACAGTGGTACTGATGCATAGACCTGTGATACTGTATATGAATGACTATGACGATGACAATGACAATGATATAACTGTGAGATATGTACAGTATCAGCTTAACACACACTCACGTGCAAAGAATGCATTAGAATCATTCGGTGCACCTGGCTATCCAGTGTGGCTCCTGTAACAGTTTGCACGTCTTGCACAACATGGTTTCCGCGCAGCAGCATTCTCATACAAGCGTGTCTACATAATCGTCAAAGTGAGTTGACAGATGAGGCGTTTCAGAGCGACTGAGTCACTGAGTCTGATTTCCTGCAGAATGCCGTGCCGGCCAGGGAGAACAGTCTGGTGTTGCGTTACATCCCCGACCCCACCGACCGGTTCCTGGACGGAGACTTTCAGCCAGCCCCAGGCAAGTGTCTCTTCTGGTCACCCCCACAACGGATGTCTCTGACCTCACAAAAAGTCATCAGTGCCGGGGAATGTGGGAAGAGAAGTGGAGCAGTCTCAAGCTGCTCATTCTGTCGGGTGGAAGAGTTTATCACTGAAGTGCATATTGTTGTGTCTTATGGTCCCTCTCCTGTCTTTGGTGAAATAGGGACCTCTAGTGGACATAGGTGTGCTCTGATAGTTGCACAAGCCTCTGACATTGAGGCTTGTGTCTAACTATTTGCATTAAAGTTTTTTAAAATGTTGATTTATAAGCTCTCATGAAATCAAAGATTCTCACATTTTTTATTTAATGCATTATTGTTTCTGTAATGTATTCAGAACTTTGCTATTATACCACAGCCATACAGTATTATTGATGAATTGTGAATCAAATAGATTCACAAATGTCTTATGCTGTGTCTTCTCTTGTGCAGAGTACATGAACCAGAATGGCTGCAGCGCGTCAGACATGGCCAACCCAAACTATCAGCATCCCGGCCCCCCACGCAGCCTGCTCCCCATAGAGGCGCTCGACGAGACAGAGGAGGAGTATCTCAACTACTTCAAGGAGCCCGCGGGGGCCACGGCAGGGGTCTCCACCGCCGGAGCGGCGGCCGCCTCCACTGCCCCCTCCGCAGCAGCCGCCGCCCCCAGCGCCGCTGCCCCTGAGTATCTCAACACCTCCCAGAACGGCCTCCTCTCTCTCTCCTCCAGTGAGATCGGCCTCATGGACCAGCCGCTGTTCAACCCCCAGAACAGCATGGACAACCCGGACTACCAGCAGGATTTCTGCCCGATGGTGGCGGTCAAGCCCAAGCTGAACGGACACCTCCCGGCGGCTGAGAACGTGGAGTACCTGGGTTTAGCTGGCCCCCTGGAGGTCCACTAGCATCCCGCGTGGGCCTCGCAGATGGACAATCGGGGGTGGAGTGGGTGGGGGTTGGTAGGGCTAGCATGTGGCTTAGCTCCCGGATCTTGTGGGAGACGACTGGTCTGGACATAATGCTGGTGGCTCTCCAGAGCCTGCTTGGACTGGCACGCCAAGACACTGGTTCGCCAGACTTTGTGAAGGAGGAGGTTCCGTGCTTTTCCTTGAACGCTGACCAATGCTTCTGTGAGCTAGTGGACTTCTCCGTACGACTCTGACTGTTGCCACAGAAAGGCCATGACCGAGTGTTCCAGGATGCCGGTGGTTTGGTCTGTTGAGGAGTGCAGTCTCCAGCACCCAAAGAACTTTAAGAACTTGTGTAGCTGCACACAAAGAAAAAACACATATCTCTATACAGTAACTTGTAATATCTATATGCGCACTGTGTTGCCCTGTGACCAGTATATTTGACTTAGTGATGAGGCTTTAACCTAAAACTTGTCAAAGATTTATATGAAAATGATATATGTAATTATATATTATATAATTATATTATATATAATTATATATTATATCACTGATAGTTCCCTTAACTCATACGAGTCAAAGCATCAGTGGACATTTTAAAAAGCATTAACTTTTTTTTCTGAGAAATATTAACATCTGTAGTTAATGCGTTTATATATTATATGCATTCATGTCTGAGTTAAGGGAACCTTCATGTAAAACATGGCAGATATTTCTTTACTGTGAATGATACTAAAAAAGTGTCAATTTTATTTGGCAGAGGGAGGGCTCTCACTTTTCATTGGTACTTTCATGTAGCTGTAAAAAGACACTTTCTGTGTCTCTGTAGATACTTTTTGAATGTTATATACCCATACATCAACATAAATGGTACTTGTATAAAACGGAAGTATTTGTCTGATGCTGGAGTCTCGGCATCTAGATAAGAACATTTCTCTTCTATGTCATCATTAATTCAAACGTGAAACAATGTACAGGGTTATTTACAATATGTGTACTTCCTTCTTCATATTCAAAGCCAGTATTGAGCGCACTTCAGATTATCACTTTTTAAAATTAGGTGCACAAGACAGATTTAATTTGACATATGAAAATATGTGTTGCACATTGTCATAATTCTGAGTTATGCAGAGTTATGCATCCGAAAGCTGATTTAAAGACTGTCGATACATCTTATTCTATATAAGTTCATCTACCCAAGCTGCATCCATGCAAATCATAAATGTCCACGGTTTAGTTGCACCTGAGCTCAGCTGTAATTATTCATTTCCGAAGTGAAATAAAAGCATAACATTTTTTATTGAACCTGTCTTGTCTTCATCCATAACATCCCCCCCCACACACACACACACACAAATTAAACTACAGGCTACAGTATCCTCACGGCTACTACAGTATGCTGCAGAACATACTTTGCACTGGAGTGGAGGGGTTTAGCAGTTTTGTCAATTCAGGATAAAAGCAAGAGCATCATAATAGTTTGCATCTAATGAAGGTACAGTAGAGTTCTGCTCTCTTGATTCAAAACACCCACACCACAAGGACAGAGCCTCTTTGCATTACATTGCCTGGTGCTTTCAACTTAAGGGTGGTGCTCCATCATCACCCTATATCATCTCACACTTGGATCACCCATACCTGTAATAAAAACTACAATTCAAATGAGAGGATTGGATTTTCATCTCCAACTCCAAGTCTGATGTGTGGTGGAACTGCTCTGTTCACAGGTGCTGTAGGAACGAAGCTACAACAACAAACTAATTGTATTCTTATCACCAGCACTACACAACATCATGTGAAACCTTGATGATTAAGTTAGGTGGAGATCAGGACACGCAGATAGATCAGATCTCATACAGCGTATTGTTGCGTAATTCTCCATTCTGTTGTGCCTTCCAGGCAGCAACCAGTTATCTTCATCTATTCAATCAGTGATTCATCATTGGACTCTTTTCTGTTTCCCTTCTGTTTACATTTGCTTATCCTCAGAAGGCTACTGCAAAACGGGAGGAGGCAGTTAACCCCATAATGGGCCTTAGACTTTTGTTGTCTCAGTAAGTGCCTTTCATACCAGCCTTTATTAAAATCTTGAAAATCCTGCATAGGCTACAGCCCAATGACAAACAAGTTAGGTAAATCAGCTTCATATCTCTGACACAATCCACTCTATCAGACTAGCAAACAGGCATATATTGTCCATCTGACAGCCTCTAACGGGTTATGGATTGATCCTTGACATGGAGCCTAACACAATTAGTATGATTGTATCAGGATTAAATCAGATCAGAAGGCCACTGTTCCCAAAACAGTTTTTCAAAGCAGGGGCAGATGGATTTTTATCAAAGGATTTTGACTGGATGCCTGTTACATATTGTCGAATAAGAGGCATTGGTTGACACATTGCTGACAAACAAGCTCACACATTTCAAAGTTTTTTGAAAAGTAAGAGTAAATAATATTAACTGAATTTGTTATATCTTTGAATTGTTAAGCAAAACAAGGTTAATTTGTATATTTTCAAGTTTTGTAGTGAAACTTTGTTGGACCTCTATGCTGAGGAGCACCAGAGGAATACTTATTTTTCCATACATCTACAGCAAGCAACACTCCTGGTGAAACTTGTTTATGTCATTTGTATATTATTCAACAATATTCATGTGGAGTATTACACACAGCAAACTAGGCCACTGTTTATCTCACAAAAGACCATGTGACCGTGCTATTTCAAAATTAATTCTTAATTTGTCTCTGAAATGCTTTGCCCTATATGTACCTCTGCCTGTGTATGGTCCTTAATTTGGGAACATAGTGACCCTTTTGTTGTGACTATTATACTGTATATGTGTATATATATATAGGTTACATACTGTATATGTTGCATTTAAGTTATTAACCCTGGAAATAGCCCAATAGAATAAACTACCTCAAAACTGTCCATTCCTCGTTTCACAACCTAATCCTAGGCCATTCGTTTTTCTAAATTCATGCGCAGAATAGGTCTGTTTTCACCTGCCACTTGTAGTTGTATTCCAATGCGATTGGGGGCAGTCGAGGTGTGTTACATTCTAGTAGGAGGCAAAGAGAAGAAGATGAGCGCTTGATAACAGGAAATGAGAAAAACGCCGTAGAAACCGTAAAGACCTCAGACAGATTACTTCTCCCTCAGCCCAGCCCAAGTAGCCGACTATTCTGGCGAAGTTCTCTTCAAGAAGGCATGGGGCTCTCTGAGGAAAAGCACATTTTCTTCTTTGTATTACTGGTTATTATAGGGACGCATCAGTGGGTAAGTCTATCTATTTCTTATTTTAATTCAATTTTGATAATGCTAGTAGTTTACGCTAACATTAGTCTCTGACATTTGTCACTATTGTCAGATTCACACCAGATAACTTAGATAATAATACACTATGCTGCTTAAATTGTGTGCTGACTTTGTTTTCATAATGTAGGCTAAAGATGGTGGCTTGTTGGTAAAAGAGGGGGAAATAATTGTAATTCTCCTTTGCAACTTATTGTGTATAATTTTGTCTGAAAACATCTCGACCTCGCTGTCTCTAACGTCAGTTTCGCAGTCATATTGTGTTGTTGATACCGGTAGCTGGAGGATCATGTGAGCTCCTAGCTGGCTCTTGGTTCTATTTATGCCCATCAAACCATGGAGCGGTCAATACCGTGTTGTTGTTTCAAGAAAGTTCCAGTAGCCAACAGCCAAGCTGTCATGGACATTGCTCTGAATGAAGCGTTTTAAGGTGTGATGAGGTAAAAGCGAATCAATGTCCAAAATGCGACACTAATCGTAGGGTTAGTCACTGTCCAAATATGCGTTTCAACCCACGTTTGGATAGCCTGTGGGTTGGGTTTGACCTCTTAGTTTGCGTCAAATTACTTGTGATCAAGTCTTTGAAGGTATTAATTCATTCTTGTCAATCTCGTCAAACGGTTAGTATGCATCCATCTGACGACTTTGAAAATATAAACCATTTGCCTTTGTGCTGTTTGGTGCACCTTATCGGGGATTAGCATAACAAACCGGTTCCTCTAACGAGCTTGCAGGATCTGATGCAAAAAGAACATGATGTAACTTTAGTCAACGGCAGCAGTGGATGAGCTGTCAGTGTCCCGTGGGCTCATATTTTATCAGAGAGTAGGCTACTACGAATGTCAATCCTGTCACGTGTCATTGCATTGTTCTGTAGGTCTACAGTACCTTGAAGTGGCAGGGCTGCATGGCTGCAGAGTTGCACTACTCTTGCAAGTTGGACAAAGCAAAGACTTTCTCACCGGCTCAGTGTATAGCTTCCTGGTCATGGGATGCCGCATATGTTTGAGCTGTAGGTTTCTGTCAGCATTTTGGCCAGATTGTGGTCAGCCCAGCTAGTGGCTGAAAGTTGATGAGTCAGGAATGTTCCTGGCTGGCAACGATGTTGTCACTCAGTGTTGGCTTGTGATTCCCTTTTGTACGTGAACATTCTGGTTTCAGTTCACTTTTATATTTTTATGACTGAGGAGCATCATAGCAAGTGTGTAAAAACGTGCCGTCAGTCACGCTGTGGTTCAGAAAGTTCAACCAAGCCTGAGGAGTGTAGACTGTTTACCAAAGTCAATGTGAATACAACAGGCTATTCTTATAGGGAATTTCAAGATGTCGAGTAAGAATGTCACACATGAAGCAAGGTTTTATCTAAGGTAGACATACTGTAGTGTAGGCTGCAATGCCTTTTCACAGAAGAATGACTTTATCTTGCGGTCGTGCTGCGGTTTGTGAATAGCATTGCCTCTCTTTAAGTGGAGTCCACCCTGGCACAGGGATGTCATTCAGGGCCTATCAGTGAGGGCAGGATATCAGGCACTTACACAAACATATCAAATATCTATCATGCTCCAAATCCACTAAGGCTAGTCTAGGCCTCACGTAATGTTTTGCAAAAGGTATTGAAGGTGTCACATGCCACTGTGTAGAGCTGAAGCAAATCTGTTTGTTTTGAATTGGTCCTACTGCATGAAATGCCATAAAATACACAGTGCAATCTCAAGCCTCAAGTCACGCAGATGTTAATGGAGATGTTCCTTAAGAGTCAGAACATGAGGTAACCTAACAACTGGAAAGAGGAAGGGCAGATTTAAGAATACATCTCTCTCTCTCTCACACGTGAAGCATGCACAACATGAGAGAGAGAGTGTTTCACCACGCTATGGGGGCTGTGATTAGGTTGAGGCTAGGATTGTCTGAGCAGGTGGCCGACCAACCTTGAGAGGTTTACAATGTTTATAGGCAATTGGTGAAGGCCAACTGAGCTGTGGCGATTCTAGGCATTTTTTTACAAGGATGGCCCTAGTGGAGCACTGATTAATTCAAGGGTGGCATCTAGATAAACAGAAACAGGCACACGTTGTTAAATTAGCACATATGCATGCATTAGTGAAAACCATGCACCAATCACCATCATAAGAAGGACAACGGCCATACTCTAACATTACATTTCTTTATATTTAGATAAAATGCAAATACATTGCAAACATACCAAAGTTGATTAAGTTGTCTATCACTGGATTATGCTGTGCTAAAACAAATTCCCTCATGGGGACATTAAACTATATTCAGAGAGGGTTAGTTTCATTTGCCAGTGGTTCTTATCTGGTCTAGCTTTGGAACCCACAATTTCCCAAGTTCATAAAGTCGCAACCCATATATATTTTTGAAGCGTTCAAGTCAGCGGATATGGTGAGCTAACCTACATGGTACTGTAAGTGGCTGGCCCACTTGTTTGGAACACGCAGATGTTTGGCATTACATTTGTGAAGCCTTCAATGTTGATGTTACCTTTCAAATTACTCGGACAGGTTTGCCTTTGACAGGGGTGCCTTGTTTCCACGTGGCATTTTAGTTTTGAAGGCTTTATGCTCTCATGTACCAGCAATCACTGCACACCACACCCTGGGGGTTCTGTCCTATTTTGTTCTCAATTCAAATGAATCCATATTCTAATCTAGTCTACTTCAAATAGTCAGGGTTGCAGGCTTCCTGTATCTTCTAACATGACCTGTTCTATAAACATCGTCTATGTTCATGGCAGTGACTACAGAGCCCAGATTGTGGGCTCAAATTGTGCACAGATTTTACCATATTGTGCACATATTTTACCATATTGTGCTCAATTTGCAACCATTAAAACAAGGGCACACCTTAGTAAAATGAGTGCATGTTTTCTGGATAAATGGCAAAACCCTGTAGGGTTCCGTGACTAACTGACTAAATGACTAACATAAGCTTTGAATAAAGTTTTGCAAAATAAAGGTCCAGTGTTAGATCTGATAAGGTAGCAATTTAGATCAGGCGATTTTTAATTTATTTTTAACCACAAGCTTGACCAACCCAGATCGGTTCCGTGACCCACTTTTGGGCCCTGGCTCACCAGTTAAGAAACACTGGCCAACTTCCCACAACGTCAATATTGCAGTAGGGCAGTATTTACAAAAGTATAATTAACACTTACTGATCTAGCAAATGTCAGCTGAGTAGATTGAATAGACAGGTAGTTTTGTGTGTGTTGTTACGCAGCTGTTAATGGAGATGTTCCACAGAGGAGTCAGAACAAATGGAAAGAGGAAGGGCAGATATACGAATATATAATAGTTCACACACGCACACACACACACAGACACACACACACACACACACAGACACAGACACAGAGTGTGACACATGTTGCACCGCATCTGTAGAGAGAACACCCCTGCAGAGAGAGAAAGGCAAGGTATTCTGGTCATATCTTGTTTCACCACACTATGGAGGCTGTGATTAAGTTGAGGCATTCGGTCAAGGCCAAATGAGACAGAAGATCTTTTAGCTGTTCTCACCTCTTTTGACGAGCGACACAGGAAGTCTCTGGAAATTGCTGATATTGTACATGCCCAGGTTTTCTATGACTGTCATAACGCTTCCTTCTCGTGACTGTGTTTTCTGTGAAGTCTATGCAATCCCCTATGCCCCTATTCCCCTTTGGGAAACGTTGGTGCTTTTGTTCGCTGGTCCTGTAGTTTTGTTCTGCTCCCGCAAGGTGATTTCCGATTTCCTGATTTTTCTTCCTCTCAGGTGCAGGCACAGCACTGTGTGTGGTATGGAGAGTGTGGGGTGTCCCCCAATAACCCGGAGAAGAACTACAACTGTAATTACACCGGTCCCCCCAAGCCCCTAAATGACTCCGAGGGATCTCAGCTGCTGAAGGTAAGGGCTTGGATGCCGGTGCACACTCAGTGACGCATTAACATTAACTTTAAAGGAAGTATGAGGCCCATAGAAAGGCCTGTCTGTATAATGGTGCACATTTCCTGCATAGCCTTTTTGTACATTTCCTGATGTTTCTGAATCTAAACTGGGCTTGTGAACTGGTTAAATGCAAGAAAAAAATACTGAGTAATTGTGAACTGGTTAAATGCAAACAAAAGGTGAAAAGAAACTGAAAGATGTTAAATTTGCTTGTCACAAGGAAAGAGTGATTAGTTGTTTTTTAAATGAGAGGTATTATAAATGTGTGTGTGTGTCTGTAGGAGTTGTGTCCAGGTTTTGACTACGGGGACCAGTCTCTGTGCTGTGATGTTCAGCAGCTGCGGACGTTAAAGAACAGCCTGCAGGTCCCTCTGCAGTTCCTGTCCAGGTACTAGCACCCGTCTCTGATGGGCATAGAACAGAGGCTGGGAAGGATGTGTGTTCACCCTCTCCACTGAGGACATTTCTGTCTGCGTGGTTATTTATTTACACATTGGGCAGCTGTCAATCTGCTGTTTCAGCTTGAGTTTGTTTACTGCTGTAGATGCTGAATACGATCTAATTGTTATGTAGGTGATGGGACCTTACCTTAACAATCAAGATTTTATGGACCTTTTAGTGACTGCCATTGTGAATTATACCATATCTAACTTTTTACGTAAGATCACACACAAGCAGGGCATTAACCTTTATATTATACTGTAAGCTGTTTTACCTATCAAGGTATTTATTTGTTTATTTATTTATTTTTGTTCTTTAGGTGTCCAGCATGTTTCCAAAATCTGATGAACCTGTTCTGTGAGCTCACATGTAGTCCAAGACAGAGTGACTTCCTCAAAGGCACCAGTTTCAGTCCCTTCCAAAATGAGACCAATGTTGTTGAGGTCACTTACTACATCAACCAGACCTTTGCCACTGGTGAGTTGTCATTCAGAGGGCATGGGCTCTTAAGCCAGGTCTGCTGAACAGTCACCGGTTATCTTCATGTGCATGATACAAAGCCTCACAAGAACTACCGAAATCAAACATATTCTTGAACATTCCCTCCTGACATTGAGCATGAGTTTCATTCATGACTCCGGGCAGGGGATGGGGAAACATGATCATTTTTAGAATGAAAAAAAAAAATCAAAAAACATTTGAAATGTTTTATATACCTTTTAGCCTGCCTACCCATCATTTTCTCATGTCCTGTTTGCCTGTGTTCCTGCAGCTATGTACAATGCGTGTCGGGACGTGCAGGCTCCCTCCAGCAACGTGAAGGCCCTGTCCATACTGTGTGGGAGGGATGCGAGCGAGTGCACCCCAAACAACTGGATCGGGTACATGTTCGACATCAACAACGGACAAACTCCCTTTGCCATCGACCCGGTCTTCGCAGGTACAGAGAGGTTCCCTCCTAATTGTCAGACTTTGTTTGCGTTATATTTTGCACGGATTTGTTTTTTTTATGCAAGCTTTATGCAAGCTTTTACTTAGTCACTCCATCACATCCATTGGCTTGGTGTTGTTAGCGCATCACTCTACCTACGTACCGGGAGGAAATAATGTCTCTGTAGTGCTACACATATATTACCAGACCTCTCTTCTGTCCATTATGTGGTCGGTCCTGTAAGGCTGGTTAATCACTGAAAGCAGGCTTTCCTGCTCCGCCTCGCGCTGATAACCTTTTACCCAGCTTGTTGGAGTTGACCTCCGTTCACCCCAACCCACCCCCCCCTCGTCCGCCCCCCTCGTCCTCCCACCTGAGTTGACTGGCGGTGCCTGGCTCCTGTCCACAGGCGCAGAGGGCGTGACCCCCATGAACAACCAGACGTTCGCCTGCACCGAGGGCCTGGACGACGGCTCGGGGCCCTGCTCCTGCCAGGACTGCAGCCCGGCCTGCGGCCCCACGCCCGTGCCCCCGCCGCTGCCCCCGCCCTGGACCATCCTGGGCAAGGACGCCATGGACGTCATCATGGGCATCTCCTACGCCGTCTTCATCGTGCTCTTCATGGGAGGTGTGCTGGGAGCCTGGTGCTACAGGTGGGTGGCTACACACACACACACACACACACACACACACACACACACACACACACACACACACACACACACACACACACACACACACACACACACACACACACACATACAGTACATCTCTCTATGCAGATGGTTTTCACTAGGGATGCACAGATTGTGAAATTCTGGTCCGATACAGATGTTTAAAATAAGTCTGCTTGCTAATCAATGTCGATTTTTCCGATGTTCTACTGCTTTGTGTCAGGGAAACAAAAATATTCCTTGTAATTCCTTTCAGATCACCACCTCTGAATGTGGTGCAACATATCAGATAAACATAAGCCATTATCTTCGGTAAATGTCATGTTATTTGCCGGGAAGTCAACCGGTCAACAAGGCCAATTGTCATCTCATGCTGATGTTCGGTCGATGGGTGCATCCCTAGTTTTCACACCTCCAGATGGTTTGGTGTGGCCGTACTGTGGCCTGTTCTCCTCATCACATGGTGTCTCTTCACAGGAAAAGGACCATCATGTCTGAGTATGGCCCCATCCTCGACAGCAACAATCCTCGTTCGCTAAATGGCGATGTTGGGGACTCTGGTGAGTTATCATCATTTAGTTTCTTTTTTTTTCTATGCGGTGATCATCTGATCTTCTGTCCTTTACAGAATTAGAAATGCACCCTACTGCAGGGTTTTTATGTGTTATGCACATCAGATCAAAACATTTCACCAGTTTCAGAATGCTTCCTATTTGCTCACGTCATGAAAGTGTTTGGCTTTTTCTTTTGTCTTCAGTAGAGTTAGTTCTCTACAGAGTTCTACAGATTCTGAGCGCAGGTATAGCCACACTACATTTGTATTCATGCAAATTAGTGCAGAGATACTGTTCATAGCTTTGGCTTGTAAAGTGTCCAGTAGCCCACACCCCTCTGTGTTTGTGTTCCTTTGAGGGCAGTTTGGTGCCTTAGTGCAGTTTGCTCTTCATTATCATCCATACAGATCAGTCCTTTCCCTAGTGCCCAAAACCCTCCCTCACTCTGGCAGTGCTGAATTACACAATTTTCCCAAGCTAGAGAGACCCTTCCCCTTTCCTCTCCCCGTCTCACCTCCCAACTGAAGACATTCCCCAAGCATTCCACTCCATTCCAAACCTCGTAGAGGTTCCTGCAATGGCTCCCATGGGAGAGCGCCTGTCCACGCTTTCCCAGTCCTGCCCATTGCAGACCACAGTGATGGCTGTGTGCTTCTACTCCGGTCACCAAGAGTCAAGGCATTAAAGTGCAGAATGCTGCTCTTCATCAACGCTGTGAAGGGCAGGCTGACGACGGGAAGGGTCAAGTCTCGGAATGTACTCACAAACACGTGTGTGTGTGTGTGTGTGTGTGTGCTGCTGACTCCTTTGACTTTGACTCATTGGGCAGCGCCTCAGTGGGAGGTGTCTTGTTTTGAGTCTGTTCCACGTTTGCTAAGCTCCCTTATGCTGGTCAAGAGCAGATGAGAACCGGGTCTAGTGGATTAGGCAGAGGAGGTCAGCAGTAGAGGGATGGCTGAGGAATGACCGTGGTGAAGTGAAGTAGTTTACCTGCTTTGTGGTCTTATTTGCCTGTATGTTTGTGTTTTGCGATGTGCAGTTTTGGAAGAATGTGAGGGACAGATGTGGTATGATGAGCTCCCTTTCCTGTAGTCATAGTCCCTTTTGTTACCTGTTATAGACAACCATAAACTTCGCTGCTTCGCTACAGTTTTCATCTTTGGTTCAGTGGTGCTACCTTCACCGTACAGAAGTCAGTAACAGCTCTACAGTTCCAGTCCTTATTCCTCCTGGTCACTAACGGTCACTCTGCCTGATGTCTCTCCCCTCTCCTCCTCGACCGGCGGGTCTCCGCGCAGCGTCGGAGGTGTCCTGCTGCGAGGCGCTGGGCGAGCGCTTCGAGGACGCGCTGCGCCGGGCCTTCACGAGCTGGGGCTCGTACTGCGTCCGCAAGCCGCTGCCGGTGGTCCTGTCCAGCCTGGTGCTGGTGGCGGCCTGCTCGGCCGGCCTGTGCTACATGCGCATCACCACCGACCCCGTGGAGCTGTGGTCGTCGCCCGGCAGCGCGGCCCACCAGGAGAAGGACTACTTCGACACGCACTTCGGGCCCTTCTTCCGCACCGAGCAGCTCATCATCACCACGCCGACGCTGCAGCCCGGCGAGCCCTGGGAGCCCACGCAGGGAGACAACGTGCCGTTTGGAGCGCCCCTGCGCAAGGACGTGCTCCACCAGGTGTGTGTGTGTGTGTGTGTGTGTGTGTGTGTGTGTTTGGAAGGGAAGTGTGAGTATCTGGATATCTGACCATAGGGAAGTGAAAGTAGTCTAGGTGGCCACACACCTCGCCTGGTTTCAAAATCTTGTTTGTATGCATCCACTTGTGCTCTCTCTGAATAGCCGGGTGTAATTACAAAGAGCAAGAGCAAGAACAAAACAAAGAGTACAGTGTATGCAGACACATACAGGAACATCCAATGCTTCCCTTATCCCTATTATCTCTTATCACAGATATATTAGAAAACGGGACACAGACTAACAAGCGTATCAATACAAGTAATCAAAAAGAAAGTGACAAAAAGTTGATTGCAAAGGAGTATATGAAAATCATACACACAAAGATATGTCAGTGTGCCTCAGAGTAATGATTCAGATGCACAATCCTGAACTAATGCTGTAATGCTTTGATCGTCACGTCATAATTAGTGCGAGTGGTGCAGTGTTTTTATCACATGCACCCTTAAAACGAATGTGTTGGAAGCAGCACAAACGGTGTTGTCCCTGTCTGGACAGAGAGAAAAACGACTCGCCTTGTGTTGTTTTCAACATGTTCATTTTAAGAGGACACTTGCATGAATGAATGAGGAAGAGACATCAAAGCAGTGCCAGAGGCAGGACACCCAGTCTGGTGGCTAGGAGACGTTTGTTGTCACCAGCCGCCCCTGTTGGAAATGTGCTCTGCATTTGATGAGCTGGTCTGTCCGCGACCACACTGCACTGAGTCACTGGCGTTTGCTAGTGCGATCTCCACCTACAGTCTCAAAGGGGAATGACTCATGACTGGGTTCCTATCCGGTCCTGATGTGCTGACTGCTTGTTTTCTATTTCTCTCTCTTCCTCTTCACATCTGTCTGTCACTGACCCCCCCCCCCCCCCCCCCCCCCCACACACACACACACACATACGCATATACGCACACACACACACACATACACCCAGGTGCTTGACTTCCAGACAGGCATCGAGAACCTGGAAGCGCCCTTTGGCAATGAGACGGTGACCCTGAAGGACATCTGCCTGTCCCCGCTGGCTCCCTACAACAGCAACTGCACCATCCTGAGCGTGCTCAACTACTACCAGAACAGCCACGACGTGCTGGACCACGAGTTCAGGGACGAGTTCTACATCTACGCCGACTACCACAGCCACTTCCTCTACTGCATCAGGTGAGCCGAGGACCGGTTTCAGGAGCGCTCTGCTCGCGTGCACGGAGGCACGATAGCACACATACTGTACTCTGCGTACACACAACTAGACTGTCGAAAAAGTGTGCCTTTTCAGCATCGAGAGCAGCAAACACAAAGTTGGAGCTTGGTCAACGTTATGGTAATGACCTACAGTATGATCAGTGGAAATTAAGTGTGCACAGTTGAGAGACCAAAACCTATATCTGAACTTCAGTTCCTACGACACATTTGTTGAAGGTAATTTGGGATATGTGATCCCATCAGTTCTTTTAAAAATATAACAACATATGATGCAACATTCTAGTGGGCATCTGGAATACCGCTTAGCTTTGCAAGCAGGGCTGCCAGATCCAGTTTGACAGTCAAGCTGTTGTTGGTGTGTCAGCACAGTTAGATTAGTTCTTCTCAGTCCTACCACTGGAGTCCACACTGCCCTGTATCCTGTGAGATCTGATGTAGCTTGCGTCAGAAATCGTGCACTCGATTAGCGCTTATTTGTTTTCAAGCCTTCCTCATGAGCTACTGTATTCCTGCATGTGTTAGTTTGAACCTGTGCTGCTTTGCTTTGACTGAGTGCGTCTGTTGTTGGCCCACAGTTCCCCAACCTCCTTGAACGACACCAATCGGCCCCATGACCCTTGTCTGGGCACCTATGGGGGGCCTGTGTTTCCCTGGCTGGTCCTGGGAGGCTATGACGGTGAGTAAAGTCCTTGTGTGCACTGTTGGGTCATTTCGTGTCACTGTCAAATTCTGTCACTGTCGAATCCTGGAAAATGGTAACTTGCTGCACCATCTTTGCTCAGAGTTTGTCTATATAGAATGTTTAGGTCTCAAAACAAAGACCTGTGCAATATTTGTGTTCGTATCCAATGTCTTCTCTCGGGAGCCATATTTGGACATTTAATATTTTAAAAAGTATTTTTCCTATCCTGCCACACTGTGTAGGGTGGAAGACAAACATTTTCTCAATATGACTGGACCATGCAACACTTGTGCTATATGCCCATTGGTTTTATATAAGGTCCTAGATTCAGAACAAGGTGCTGGTAGTGAGGGTATTACATGTTTTATACCCACATCAATAAAGTATTATATTCTGCAAATCTTAATTTAACTTTATTAATGGTGTGCCAATATTTGAGGTATCCACAGACTTTGAACATGGAGAAATTATGGATTTCTAGGTGTGGTTGTATTTCATGGTCATTTTCATAGGACAAAACATGCATTGCAAACATGACATTGGGAGCTGTCAGGGCTGTTAAACATCACTCTTGCTCCAGATTTAAAGATAAGTTGTCCAGGTGCAAATGAGTGCACGATCCTCCAGTGCTGTTTGCCATGTAATCCCTGTGCGTTGTGTTGACCGCGCTCCTTTTAACCGCTGCCTTTGCCTCTCCAACCACAGCCAACAACTACAACAACGCCACAGCCCTGGTCATCACCTTCCCTGTGAACAACTACCACAACGACTCTGTGAAGCTGCAGAAGGCCTGGGCCTGGGAGCAAGAGTGAGTACATGCAACACACAACAGCCAAGACCCTGCACGGGAGACAACCGCTGAAGCCACACAAAGGGTCTCCCTGCATAGTACAGCAGAGCAGAGGCTCATGTTGACTGGTATATGATAGATCTTTGGCAATGGGTGTCATTGACAGTTGCAGATGCACTCAGCATTGAAATGATAAAACTCCAGTCACGCACACGAAATGTCCTCTTTCTGCTTTTTGCGTAGATGTGCTTATTGCATGCACTAAAAGTTTAGAGCAGCTATAATATCAGTGGAAAAGCACTGAACGTACAAGTGTGGCAAAGCTTTTTTTTATGTATACAACCTGACTGAGGGAAAATGAACTGGCGAGTCTTGTATCGTGTAGTCAGTGATTTCTCTCCTCCTTTACTCGATATGGAATGAAACCCTTTTTGTGTGCTGGATACGTGTTGTCCTGCCATAAACCGAGCCCTCTCTCCCTCCTCATCCTCCCCTCTGCACTGCCAGGTTCATCCGCTACGTTCAGAGCTACTCCAACCCCAACCTGACCATCGCCTACAACTCGGAGAGCAGCATCGAGCGGGAGATTGAGCGCGAGAGCAACAGCGACATCAGCACCATCGTGCTCAGCTACGCCATCATGTTCATCTACATCTCGCTGGCCCTGGGCCACATCAACAGCTGCCGACGCCTGCTGGTGAGTCCAGCCACACAGCTCGGCACGCGGCCTCAGACAGATGCACCTCTCCTGCTATTGTCCCACTGAGCTTTTCTTTCTCTCTTTCTTTCTTTCTTTCTCTCTTTCTCACACCTGCTTTTTATGGTCTGGTCTTTCTTTCTTTCTTTCTTTCTTTCTTTCTTTCTTTCGCAGCACACTCCCTCATACAGATAAACCTGCTTTCTATGGTCTGGTCTTCCTCTCATCTGGTCTTTTCTTTCTTTCTTTCTTTCTTTCTCTCTTTCTTAGCACACTCCCTATACAGATAAGCCTACTTTCTATGGTTTGGTCTTCCTCTCGTCTGGTTTCTTTCTTTCTTTTTTTTCTTTCTTTCTTTCTTTCTTTCTTTTCACTCTCAGCTCAGCACTCTTCCTTCACACAGATAATGTTCCCCTGCTATTATCTGAGTTGAGCTGGTATTTCTTTTCTGTCTTTCGCTTCCTCTTTTCATTTGTTCACCCTCCCAGTTTCTTTTTCTGCACCTGTGGCACTCAGCGCACCAACCTCACCACCAAACCACAAGACGGTGTGGTGCCCCCTGGGGGTTGGCTCTTGCCACAGGCTGGTTTCAGATGGTTTCCCACCTGCCCACTGAGAGTGATTCCAGGGCCGCGGTGCTAATGATCTGTCAGGGTGTAAGACTGCAGTCGTGACCGAGAATCTGCTGCTGCAGCTCAGCAGCCCTGTCAATCCTCCAGAGCTGCTCCCTCTCTCTCAATCAGCGCTGTTCTCTGTGTGTGTGTGTGTGTGTGTGTGTGTGTGTGTGTGTGTGTCAGGTGGACTCCAAGATCTCGCTGGGCATCGCGGGCATCCTGATCGTGCTGAGCTCGGTGGCCTGCTCGCTGGGCATCTTCAGCTACGCCGGCGTGCCGCTCACCCTCATCGTCATCGAGGTCATCCCTTTCCTCGTGCTCGCCGTCGGAGTGGACAACATCTTCATCCTCGTGCAGACCTACCAGGTAACCCTCGCCTTCTTCGAGTGAAGCACTAATGAACAATATCATACCTGTCTGTGCAACATTATGGGTGCCTATCAATTGGTGTTTTATACACCCTCCCTTCCTTCCTCGATCCTCGTCCTCACTGATCTAGATAGAGAATGATGGGCCGGCAACAATGGGATAGTCTATCCAGTGTTAGTTATAGATCAGTGGGAACGCCCCTCGAGCATCGAGGATGGAGGAGAGTGTTTGAGAGGCACCCTACGGTGTTGAGACCTCTGTGGTGTCGGATGCCTCGGTTGTGCGTGGCGTGGACGTGGTCACCCAGAGCCTGTGTGTGCTGCTTGTGTTGGCAGAGGGACGAGCGCATGCCTCAGGAGGAGCGGCACCAGCAGATCGGCCGTATCCTGGGAGACGTGGCCCCCAGCATGCTCCTGTCCTCCTTCTCCGAGACCGTGGCCTTCTTCCTGGGTACGCACGCAGAGCAGCCCAGCACTCCCATTGACCCAACTTGGGTCATTTGCTGGAACTCACTCTCTCACTCTCTCACTCTCTCACTCTCTCACTCTCTCATTCTCTCACTCTCTCACTCTCTCACTCTCTCACTCTCTCACTCTCTCACTCTCTCACTCTCTCACTCTCTCACTCTCTTACTCTCTCACTCTCTCATTCTCTCATTCTCTCACTGTCTCCCACTCTCTCCCACTCTCATTCTTCACTGTCTAAGAGCATAAAACCCTTATCTTTAAAATAGCTATTAACCCAAATGCACAAGCACAACTTGCATGCTATCAGGCTGATGAAGTTTACAGCCCTGAAAGACCGCAGTTTTGGTTTCTGAACTTTGAACACTCTGTCCTCACCCATGCTATTGACGTGAGAGCGCCTGCTGTTTTCTGAAACTCAAGCTCTTTTCCCACTGATCCATTTGTTGATGTTAACTGTAGGTATAAAACTCCTGATCTTTCCACCGGGCAGCAATAACCCTCAGTGTCTCATCTCAGCAGCCAGCCCTCAGACAAGCTCATTCAAAGGAGTTCTGACAAGTTACGGACATGCACAGACCGCCTGTGTGTGTGTGTGTGTGTGTGTGTGTGTGTGTGTGTGTGTGTGTGTGTGTGTGTGTGTGTGTGTGTGTGTGTGTGTGTGTGTGTGTGTGTGTGTGTGTGTGTGTGTGTGTGTGTGTGTGTGTGTGTGTGTGTGTGTGTGTGTGTGTGTGTGTGTGTGTGTGTGTGTGTGTGTGTGTGTGTGTGTGTGTGTGTGTGTGTGTGTGTCTCTGTGTCTCATGAGGACTGATGACGGAGCTGTTTGCTTGCACTCCAGTCTTTAGTCCGCTACGCTGCGTTGTGTTTGCCCTGTCTGCCTAGAGCTGGTATTGATCCCATCAGCCAGTTCAGAAATGTGATTCTCTCTAGAGTTTGACCTTTTTTGGCTTGATTGGCTGTACTACTGCCCCATGCTCCACTGGTGCTCCACTGGTGCCCAACTCCCATATTTCTGAAGCTGAATATTTATTTGGAGCCGTATCAACTGTCCCATTACATTAGTCATCTCTATTATAAAGCATGACGTGTCCTTTCACAATACTCTCTCCTATCGTACCTTCAAGTTAGCTCTGGTGTGGCTGCCGTGGCGACAGTCTGAATGGTTTAACCCTGTCAGAGTGGTGATTTAACCCCTCGCATTCCTGCCAGCTGACCTGCGTAACCCAACACCGTGTGCTCCGTCCATCCACAGGGGCCCTGTCCAGCATGCCGGCCGTGCGCACGTTCTCCATGTTCGCCGGCCTGGCCATCCTCATCGACTTCCTGCTGCAGATCAGCTGCTTCGTCAGCCTGCTGGGCCTGGATGTCAAGAGGCAGGAGGTGAGGGGTCAAGGGTCAGGGGTCAAGGGGTTAGGACTGCAGAGGTTGTGAGTCTTGCTGTGTCGCCTGCTGGGTTCAAATCATGCCCTCTGGGCTTTTTGATGTGTTTGGTGTGTGTGTGTGTGTGTGTGTGTGTGTGTGTGTGTGTGTGTGTGTGTGTGTGTGTGTGTGTGTGTGTGTGTGTGTGTGTGTGTGTGTGTGTGTGTGTGTGTGTGTGTGTGTGTGTGTGTGTGTGTGTGTGTGTGTGTGTGTGTGTGTGTGTGTGTGTGTGTGTGTGTGTGTGTGTGTGTGTGTGTGTGTGTGTGTGTGTGTGTGTGTGTGTGTGTGTGTGTGTGTGTGTGTGTGTGTGTGTGTGTGTGTGTGTGTGTGTGTGTGTGTGTGTGTGTGTGTGTGTGTGTGTGTGTGTGTGTTAGAGTAACCGACTGGACATCCTGTGCTGCGCCACACTGTCAGAGGGGCAGGAGGACCGAACCGACGGCGTCCTCTTCAGCTTCTTCAAGAAGGTCTATGCCCCATTCGTCCTCAAGGAGTGGGTGCGGGCCCTGGTGGTGAGTCTCTCTCTCTCTCTCACACACACACACACACACACACACACACACACACACACACAGCTAAGCGTTTCATGCATCCTCTTTCTGAATGTCAAGAGTATAAGACTTTTAATTTCAAGAGTGCCGTCTTCCTCCTGCCTGTCTGTTTGTCTGTCTGTGTCTCTCAGATGGCTCTGTTTGTGGGCGTCTTCTCCTTCAGCATAGCAGCTATTAATAAAGTGGAGATCGGACTGGACCAAACCCTGTCCATGCCTGACGTAAGTCTCTCTATGCATTGGGCCACACTGCAGGACCCCATAGTGAGAAGGAAAATAAACACCGCCTGTTACCATGGTGTTTCTTGTGTTGTTATTAGGATCTTTTAACAAGGGGAAGTTGATGTCTTTGAACAAGGGAAGTTGATTGTTTGCTTTTGTTCTGTGGTGTATTGTACAGAAACCAACCTGTAGACTTTGCGTGTGTGTGTGTGTGTGTGTGTGGCCCAGGACTCCTACGTGCTGAACTACTTTGGGAACCTGACGGCGTACCTGCACACCGGGCCGCCCGTGTACTTTGTGGTGGAGGAGGGCCACGACTACCGCAGCGCGGCGGGCCAGAACAGCGTGTGCGGCGGCGTGGGCTGCAACAACGACTCCCTGATCCAGCAGGTCTACACCGCCTCCCTCATCAGCAACTAGTGAGTGACCGCCGCCGCCACACGGCTGAGGCCGGTGGAGACCTCTGACCTCCAGACGCAAAATATATAATTTAGTCATTTCCTGTTTTACCTGTTCTCTCTAAAGATGGGTATGAAAATGTATATATTTGTATATTGTATATTATTTTGTAGGACCTTTTTCAAAGGACCCCCTTGAAAACGAGATGTTTCATCTCAAGGGGTTATCCTCTCATCAACAATCAAATGTCAAATGTCAAATGTCAAATGTCAAAAGAGCGCTGTTTATCCCCTCTCCACTCCCCAGCACAAAGATCGGCTTCACGCCCTCCTCCTGGCTAGACGACTACTTTGATTGGGTGAAGCCGCAGTCCGGCTGCTGCAGATACTACAACTCCTCGGGGGGCTTTTGCAACGCCTCAGGTAAACCATTAGCCACTGGATCAACAGCCGTCCACTCCCCACCCTCCTCATCAGAGCGCTCTCTCTGCTCTACAAAGCTCTTTGTCTCCCTCGGTTGTTTTTCCCATGTCTGCCGTCTGCATCACGAGGCAGGGTAGTGCATGTGTAAAAGTATATGGAGAAACTGCACCCTGTGTTTCTAATGTTAGGTGTCATTTTATGGAGAGATGTAATTAAACCGAAAACTACCTTTCAGACTAGTGTTATGATGGTGATCTGCCTCTAATCACATGTAATTTATGCTGTTATGCTGATGAACTTTGAAACTTTTTGGGTATCATGGTGATGGTGAAGGTCACAATGTGCCTGTAGAGGGATTCTCTGTTCTCTGTTTTCTCTCTTTTTTGCTGTCTCTCAGATTGGTGAAATCTTAAGAATTAAAAAGTGTTTGTCTGTCTTAACATATGCCAGGGTATTTTTGAAAATGGTTTACACACACACACACACACACGTTCTATCAGTCAAGGCCATTTTCATTGTAATCCTGGTTCAGCTTTAGTGGCTTTGTGAAAAGGCCTTCTGCATTTAGTTGGGGAAAGTGTTGATTGTTGTGAGTAATCCCTTTTTTTGGCTCTGGCTTGCCTGGCAAACTGGGTCAGTGTCACAATGGAGATTAGATTAGGCCACGGAGGCAACATGTGACTTTGCTCAGATGCCTGATGACCTTTAACCCCAAACCACTGGAATCTGCAGGAGTAACTCGCTGGTGCTAAGTTAACATCCAATGACGTTTCAAAGGGGAAGTGAGAAATGGGAAGCGTTTGTGAAGCGGTGATGTTTTAAATTGTGTGTGCGTGTGTGTGTGTGTGTGTGTGTGTGTTTTTTTCTCAGTGGTGGATCCGCAGTGTATGTCCTGCCGGCCGATGACGCCAAGTGGCAAACAGAGACCCACCGGGGACGACTTCATGAGGTTCCTGCCCATGTTCCTGTCTGACAATCCCAACATCAAGTGTGGCAAAGGGTAAGCATTTAGCACACAGCCACACACACTACACATGCAGAGACAACTCTATCCAACATGACACACACTGTAACATTGCCCTTTTTTACCAGATAATAGAATATATCTTTATTGTCACTGTCACAGGTACATCAAACTTTAAAGTGCTCTCCAGTCAGTGCATCATCATTGAGTCTATGAAATATATATTTTTTGTATGTTTTTTTTTTTAAAGATTTTTTCAAGGCTTTTTTTCTCACATTGTGCAAAAAGTGCAAAAATCCTCACTATCCTCAGTGCAAACTGTTCATAAAAAACAGTATGAACACAGTCATTGCATAAAAAACAACATAAACATACATCTGCAGACATCCTTTCAGTCACTGTGTTGATCCATTTCACTTCAGATTCGGTATTGCACATTATTTCTTACAGCATTGAGGGTGCTCATTGCACTGGAAGCAGGTAATCAAGCCTTAGGCTTTGAGGCACTTTGTTTTCAAGAGCCCTTTACTGTTACATCCCTTTAGACTTGCACAAGCGAGACAAATTCTTGGGTTTTGGTTCCTCAACATTGTTATAATAGTCAACATATCAGCAGTGCAGAAGGTCAAGTGTCTTGCGCCTGGTCAAGTGTCTTCCGTCTGGTCAAGTGTGGCGTGTGTCTTGCAGCGGTCACGCAGCCTACGGCACAGCGGTGGACCTGATTGGAAACGAGACGGTGGGCGCCACCTACTTCATGACGTACCACACCATCCTGACCAGCTCGCCGGACTTCATCAGCGCCATGAAGATGGCCCGCGCCCTGGCCGACAACATCACCCGCACTATGGGCCTGGAGGGCAAGGGCTACCGAGTGTTCCCCTACAGGTAAACAACACCAGGGACTTTAACATGGGGGGGGGGGGGGGGGGGTCGTTCACAGTCCAGTTCACTTCCACTGCGTTTCAGGTTTAAATGACTGAATGAACTGGAATAGAGGCCGCTAGCACTGTTGCTGTTGTCTGTGTGTATTTGCACCAAGGTCTTTAAAATAATGTGATATAGGTCTATGAGGGTGGGAGGAGACTTATTGGTTGTTAGAACGGTATTTACCGTCTGAACCTTCCATTTCCCACGTCTCTCCTTGAGACCACTGAGCTGAGTGAATGAATACTGACTACTACAGTCTCAGAATCCTCCTCTTTTGTGCCTTGTTCTCACTCCTCTGTGTGGATGATGTCATGTGAATAGTGTGTGTGCCGCCCCCTATCGGCATGACCATAATAAACCATAAAGATGCATTCAGCCGTCCTGGCACCAGTGTGGCGGTGGAAACTGTGTCTCTTATTTGTCTTCTGGTGTGGACTGGTCACATGCTGCGCATGTGAGCTGGTTTTGGCGCCCGGTCGTGACCCTTGTTCTAGTGCCCTGTGCTTCAGTACTTCTTTTTTTTTTTTTTTTTGCCTTTCTGAGAAAGATTGTGCTCATCCCCGTTCACTGTGGCCAATCCGTGACCTCTGCTGAGATGGCGGTAATAGGAATGGGATTGATTTCCTGTGTGCCAGTGTTGAATGTCTGTCATTTGTGCCTGTGGGCTTGTGTCGGTGACTTAACAATGAAAGCATGAGAGAGGCCTGAGAGCTTTCGAATCCCAATGCTCCTTTGCACTCCTGCGCATCATGTGTATTGTTTGTTTTTGGGCTTTTATGGCAGATGTTTACAGTTAGCTTCCGCTATGAGGTTAATACAGATGGGCAGTTAATATGGTGTTAATATGGTTTTGTCTCTTAACTTGCATAAAACACTGTCCTGCGGCTTATATGCGGGACATTACTGTAAATAATTTACCTGTTTCATACTGGCCTCTGTGGAAATGTTTGTATCCTATTTGTTATGCTGCACATCAGCCGCCCCCGTCCACACACCTAACTCTCTGTTTCCCCTTCACAGTGTGTTCTACGTCTTCTACGAGCAGTACCTCACCATCGTCTATGACACAGCCCTCAACCTGAGTGTGTCGCTGGCGGCCATCTTTGTGGTGTCCACCGTGCTGCTGGGCTTCGAGCTGTGGTCGGCCTTCCTGGTGTCCCTCACCATCGCCATGATCCTGGTCAACATGTTCGGGGTCATGTGGCTGTGGGGCATCAGCCTGAACGCCGTCTCCCTGGTCAACCTGGTCATGGTGAGTTGCAGCCAACTTCTACTGCAGTCGCTGCACTAGAAACTGCTGCTGGTTTCCTCTTCAGAGCGTATGGGGAAGTAGGTGTTCTTATTTTAAGGATTGTATCTATAGGAGGGGGTTCTATATTGCAGTCATGTGTCCAGTCATGTCATGTGTCCCACGGTCAGTGAGGACTACAGATGGATCCAGTGGAGCTGCTGTTGTGAATGGCCGTGCAGTTCATCAAACTGTGAATTACTTTTTGTAAGGGGTTAAAATGGAAAAATATCAGAGAGCATTTTTTGCGACTGTCTGTCTGTCTGTCTGTCTGTCTGTCTGTCTGTAGCTGTGCCATTTTGGCGGAGTTCTATAGCATTAAAGCGAGTGTGTGTTTGTCTGCCTGTGTCTCCAGAGCTGTGGCATCTCTGTGGAGTTCTGCAGCCATATCGTGCGGGCGTTCTCCATCAGCACCAAGAGCACGAGGGTGGAGCGGGCAGAGGAGGCGCTGGCGCACATGGGCAGCTCGGTAAGCATGACCGCCTCTACCCCCCCCCCCACTCATTTACACGGCCAACTGAATCCAGATTTTACTCATTAAACTGATTAAACCTACTGAACCGTGTGGATTATGCAACTGAAGTGCGGGGCATCCGTCATCACTAACCCTGTCCTCGTGCCGTCTGCAGGTGTTCAGCGGCATCACGCTGACCAAGTTCGGGGGCATCCTGATCCTGGCCCTGTCCAAGTCTCAGATCTTCCAGGTGTTCTACTTCCGCATGTTCCTGGCCATCGTGCTGCTGGGTGCCACCCACGGCCTCCTCTTCCTACCTGTGCTGCTCAGCTACGCAGGTGAGAGACGCCCCAGACGCCTGTCGCCCCAACCAGTAGCCACCCCCATTGCAATGATCGAGTTAGAGGGGTACAGTGATGGAGTGAATATTTGTTTTGTTGCATGATATGGAGGAAAGTGTGGAGTGTTGTCAAACCAGTGTATTCATTTCTCTCTCTCTCCTTCTCTCTCTCTCCCTCTCCCCCTCTCTCTCTCCCTCCCCCCTCTCTCTCTCTCTCTGTCTCTCTCTGTCTCTCTCTCTCCCCCTCTCCTCCAGGCCCATCGGTCAATAAAGCCAAGGTCATGGCGGCACAAAAACGAGTCGTGGGCACAGAACGAGAACGACTACTTAACTTCTAACCTCCTTTGTCATGACACTAACATGACTTCAGACTGAAAAAGCAGCATTGATCACGGAGTACACACACACATACACGTGCTTATTTACGGTCAACAGGGACTCTGTGTAAAGTTGGGCATTTTTGGTGTGTGAAGTTTTTTTTCCCTCCCACCTCCCTTCTGGATCCTAACAAAGGGGACTTACTGAAAGCAGGGGGACTCGGGAGGCTCCCCGGTCTGAACTGAAGACGAAAAGTTCAACGGTTTCCTGGAGAGGATGAAATATCAACTAACCCAAGATTTCACCTAATAGTGTTTTTGTTTTGAAGAACGGGAAATGTTTATGCGACATAAACTTATAATCCCTAAATGTATATGTTTTCTATTTATCTGAGAAATGCTTTTTCTTTGTGTTTGAGACATGTAATAATGCAGACAAAACATGTAAAAATCTTGAATTCATCATGAACAATCAAAATGGGAGATATTAAAGTGAGTACCTTTTTATAAAGGTCGACACTTTGTTGTCCTATCGGTTAAGAATCTAAGTCGGGGCCTGAGAGTGAACAGCCCATTAAAACCATTATGTCAGATATTTTCCTGAACCATTTCAGACTGGCTAAGCTGAAGCGTTATGTGGTCGTTGTTTTTTAGATCAAGCAAAAATACTCAGTGGGCCTGGCTATGGTTTGTTTGTTTGTTTGTTTGTGTTTTTGTTTATTTAAACTGTGGTTACATTCCAGGAAACCAATCTTTTTAATTCCTTGAAATCTCAGTTGAGACAAATGAAAGTAGGCGTACAGAGAGAGATGACTAAGGCGATGAGTTAGACCCGCTTAGTTTGTCTTCATTTTCTGTCTGTGGCCTCATATCTGTTCACTCAGTCAGTGGAAGTCTGCAGGAACTAATGCAGGAACTAATGTTTCAGAGGATCTAGCAACCACTATAACCAGAGTGTAGGCGAAGATGAGGGGTAGGGAAATGAAAATGAGCGATAAAGAGGTGTTTTTTTGTTTGTTTATTTGTTTGTATGTTTGTTTTAAGCTGCAGTGTCCAGTGGTCTTGATGGTTCACCAGTTCACTAGTTACTGACTACACCAGTTACAAGTCCAAAGGCGCGTAATGCCTTAAGGTACATGGGAGTAGGGGGATGTTTGCGTGAGTTACGCTGAGTTAAAAAGGTCTTGCTTAAAACCAGTGCAGCACCTCTCTCTACAGAGGCATCATAAAGCCACACATGGCTTTCTGCAGTTGCTTCCCTTAAAAGCACAGCTCTAATTTCGAAATCTGTAAAGAAAATGTTGAACATACACAGTAACTGACAATGCTGAGCATTGAGATATATTACCAAGTATAACATTATGTGAACAGCCAGGTGTTTAATGCTTCTCTTTTTAAATTAATAAATGGAATGTTGCAGCAGAACATCCTTTCTTTTCAGATGGATAATGTTATTTTAGATTTGTATGCCTGTTTTTGGTTTTGGAAATAAAACTTTTACTAATTTGTCATGTTGCTTTTTTTGACCATATGGAGGGGAGATGAGGTATTCATTTGAGGTAACATGATGCTTATTATGGTTCAAACTACTCTTCACAAGACCTTATCTTGTTTGTGAGTTAATATACAATCCAGTAACCTGTCTTGTGCAACTTCAGAGAAAAGATAATATTCTGTTTGCTAGCAAGGTGAGCCTGGTGATGTTGTGTACCCAAAAGTTTATGTTAGAAATGTATAGCATGGGTCCTCAGCCGAATGCTAACTGGCATTATCAGCACAATTAGCAAAATTATCATAATCTGACATTTCAGATTACATTTCAGCAACTGCTTTTTTTTTTTATGGTTGAGGGTTATTGAGGAGGATCTGACCAACATATATTACAGAATCAAGGGAGATTGTCACTGTGACTGCTGAGACTGACAATATTTATTAAAAGTTGGTGAACAAAAGCAAGTAAAATCTGAATAAGGCTTAGTAATATCCTCTAAAAAGAGGGGAGTAGGCCTACATGTTTGACAGGTAGAAGTGTGAGTCATGGAACAGGTTTTAAAACAAGTATAGCCAATAGGCTACTGTTAGACTTGAAGAAATTTGAAATCACACCAATTACTTCTTGCTTGACAAACAATTTCTGAAATATTGTCAGTAGCTATAGGCAATTATGCTCATTTGTGCTAATTGTACAGATTATGCAAATAGCATCCGGCAGTTTTAAATGCTGGGGTACCCATGCTTACATTTCTAATACCTTTGGGGTACAACATTTTTAGGTTCACAGAATATTGGCTGGCAAATATGTGATTTGTTGAAAAACGCCCGTCAGTTCTGGCCTATTCATCACACTTTCCTCAATGGTAACCTTGTCACCAGATTCTCCAGGCCTACTATATTTGAGAGAGTTCGCAGTTAAATCACTCGTTAAATCATCCACTATAATCCCTATACCTCATAATGATCTCAAACGACCTTGCGGCTACTGCATAGGAATTGAGTGTGTAGTGCTCGTTTAGGCCACCGTGTGGCACCAGCTACAACCGCAGTAAGGTGAACGTCAGGTTTTGTTGTCATCTTCAGCTTTGACCTACTTCTGTGTGAAGATTCAAAACCCATATTGTAAAGTCATTGTATTATGATCAGTCTGCATTTTCTGCCGAGCTTTCATCACCGCGCGCCCGGGAGAGGCCTAAAGATGGTATTGTGCCTATACGCAGCTTTACATTGTATTTAGACTGAACTGTCGAAAATCAAGAAAACAGTCATGTAAAAATACCCATGTTCTTGTTAATGTAACCTAACCTTACATAAACTCCCAAAAGGGGTAAACAGAGCCCATTTAGAGATTTTGGAGGGAGGGCAAACAGCCCCATGCACTCTTTTTGTGTGTAGCCTGACTTGGCTTGCTTTTAAGAATTGTTGTCAGACAAGCTGCCATCTCATCCTTTATTTATGTGGTTCTACCCCTCACAGCTTGTGACAGTAGCAGCAGCGGTGGTGGGGGATAAAATATTAATTGGCCAGGGTCCTGGCTGGGCAGTGGGGAGAGTAGATAGGGTTCCCTAATATTATGTAAGCAATTTGGCCTGTCTTCAGCCAGACCCAAACTAACCCAAATTGACACAGCACATCTCTAACCACTGAAGCAGAAAACTACGACCAATAGTGTGCACTGTAGATGATTTTTATTTTATTTTTTTATCAAAGAGCATCAGTAGGACCCTGACGTACTGTAAGTTTTTTTTCACAAGGTCCATCCACATCCATACCCATACAATATGCATCCAGTTACACTATACATAGGCTACCCCCCCCCCCCCCCCCCTCTCTCTCTCTCCGAATAAGCTTGAGAAAATGGTTTGAAGGCCAAGCCAATAATAATATCAGGCTTCAGGATCAAATGTACCCTTATTACATGGTTGTTACATCCCCCAATAGATTAAACATAGCAAATGCTGTGTTAATGTAGTACTACATACTGTATACTTCTATACATTGTAGTTACACCATTAATGCATAATTCATTGAAGCGCAGATTGATTCCAGGAATCAGCACTTTGTGTTGGTGCAGTGCATACATAGGCCTGCATACATGTGTGAATAGAGACCCTTCTAAAGCAGTCCCCTATCTGTGTCCCTCTTATGTAAGGCCGATTGATTCTCTTAGACTCTCATGAAATAATAATGAGGCATTTTGTGTCTTGTTGTGCGTCACCGGTTCTCCGTTACCGGCCCTATTTGACAGGAAAATGGCCAATAAGAGCAGCGGTCGGGGTTGGATGGCCACCTCAGCGAGCTGGCTGGCTGGAGGATCCCATTCACACTGGGCCATCACTGCGCTGCACTTCACCTCCGAGACAAGCTTTAGTAACAACCAACAAGAGGCTCCACTCATTCACTGGCAACCGTGGCCGGCCGCACAAAACATTCAATTAGGTCCATTCAGAGCTACACACAGACCACTTCCTTGTTTACAAATGGCTAGTAATGGCAAGATGGCCTGCTTAGCCAAAGGGGAGAAGAGAAAGAAGAAAGACAGACAGATAGAGAGAGAGAAAGAGAGAGAGAGAGAGAGAGAGAGAGAGAGAGAGAGAGAGAGAGAGAGAGAGAGAGAGAGAGAGAGAGAGAGAGAAAGAGAGAGAGAGAGAGAGAGAGAGAGAGAGAAACCTCTGAGTCACAGAATTGGGGGAAGGGCATTTAAAATGCCACCTCAGCCAATTCAGGGCGTTTTGAAAAGGAAGCACGCCGAGCGAGTACGGCTTGCCCCGACGGTGTACACATACCTTTCCACAATGAGGGTCACCGCTGTGTGCCCAGGGCCCAGGAAAGACCGTCAATAGCTGGCTTTCATGCGCCAGCGAGGGGGGAATTAGCTGGTCAATGGAGGTGGCTAAGCCACGTATGCAGGGTGTCCTGGGTCAGGCCCTTGTGTTTGTTTTGGTCGCTGCACGAGACCAGCGTGACTGCGGAGCCTGTTTACCCTGGAACCGTGTCAGGGCCTCGGGGCAAACACACACACACACACACACACACGCACGCCCCCTGCACTTTTATTTCTAAGTTAACAGCAACACACACTGTTTTGAAAGAGATCCTGGGGCCTACGTTGTCTGGGCTGCAGAACCTTCTGGTATGGATAATGGTCATAAAGAGATTGAGATGGGAGTTTGTTACAGTGGGCTTCGGGCCTTAAGTTGACCGCGTTCAGCAGGTCAGCATGGTAGCCAGAGCAGAGGACACAAGCCTAAATATCGAGGAACAAGTAACAAGCTTTGAAGGAGTACTACACAGGAGAAATGCATTAACTTTTTTTATTGAACAAGCAAAGCAGCATATGTACACACACACACACACACACACACAAACACACACACACACACATTCACTCACTCACACACACACACACACACACACACACACATACTCTTGGGCATATATATTTACACAATAGCAAAAACATACACATTGTTAGGAATATGCATGTATTTACTTCTTAAATTTGGTGGATATAAGTATTGTTTATCACAAAGATCTAAAGTGCATGTCCTGAGGCCAAATTGTGTTCTAAAAATGGACATCTTACTTTTGGTTTCTCCCATCTAAAACAAAGGTGAAATCTGAATGTGATCTGCATAAAGTAGATTATGCACACTAACAAAATGTTGATTGGCAAATCATACTGCAATTTAACATACTGATTTACATAACTTTATTGAACTTATTAACTTTATTGAAGTGAAGTGGCCACAGGGACAACCTTGAAAGATATTATCTAAGGCTGGCTATCTTATTTTACCACAACTGTTTGTGAAAGAAACACTTCCCATTCAAATTAACCACTCAACAGTGACTCATACCACTGTCAGTGAAGAGAAATGGCCAGGAAACACTGATTACAAAACAAAAACAAAACAAAAAACTAACTTGCATCATTGAGCCAAGACAAACCAACAGACCTCTAACTTGAGTAAAATAGAGATGTGGAAAAAAAAGAAAAATGTAATCAGTGAACAGAGTGAACATCTTTCCTTTCAGAACAGGATTTAAGACTAAAACGAGTCAACATTGCTATGATGTTTCCAGAAATATTTTTGCGACTGTAGCTTATTAAAGACCCAAGCCGGGGACCTTTCGTCATCCCTCCACTCTTTCCATATCTGCTGCATCTTCAGCGGTCGTCGCTGGTATCGTCATCGTCTGCCACACGCAATCTGTCCGTGCCTCCCGCCTATCTCCCATGTAGCACTGTAAACCGTGCTGGTAATTCACTCTAACATAGAGCACAGGAGACAGGAGTACTGTGGCAGTGGGCCTAGTTACCAAATGTTCAAAGTCCGCACACAATAGTAGAAAAAAACAGGACTCCGCGTACATCAAAGTACTGCTTACAAGAGTATAAAATTCCACAGAGGCTGCTATTCTCCTTCTCCCTCAGAGAGAAAACAAAAAAAGTCTCTCATTTAAGTGAAACAGAAACAGCTGGTTGGTGATGAGGAAATCAAGTGATTTGGCCCAGGTGTTAGCCTCTGAAGGATATTTGAAACAAGCCTAGGTGAAATACAAAAGTAAATGGGGAAGAAAAAAAAAATTACGGTATTCAGAAAAAAAGACAAATCTTATCTCCTTGTCTCTCGACACAGAATGGTTTTAAACCTCACAGCTGTAGAATGTCTTCGTGATATAGTACATGTTTTATATATATATTTGTATATATACACATGTTATATTTGACACACAGGTCTGGCCAGCAAAACCAAGACAGAAAAGTGCACTTCTAGTGATATCAGAATGAGATGGATGTTTTCACTATTGTGAAGTCACTGTTAAGACATAACAGTCATGTCACTTTCAGCTCTAGCGAAGACTCTGATTCGTTTGATTAAGAAAGTAAGGCAACATGCCATTAGGATGAAAAAAAAAGAAAAAGAAGAAAAATGAACAATCACTTGCTAATCAGATTGTGGTTCAACTTGTGGGACTCGAATCAGTGAATGAGTTGAGCGCTTGTCAAAAAAAAAGAACCAAAACAAAAAAACAAAAAAGGGCCGACCACTTGCACAATCCCCAAGCTGCGGCTCATGCAGAGCACCAGCGGGCTCCGTCTCGCTCTCCCGCGGGAGACATTCACAACACCACAAGTCAGCTGCAGCGGCCGTGACCCCCTGACCCCTTAAACGCAAGGACGGGGGGCCTCAGCAAAGAGAGCCAGAAGAAACTGAAAATGTTAAGAAAATCAAGTCAAATGTGTACAAAGGATACTGTACAGACAAAAAAAAGGGGAAGGAGTTGGGGGGGGGGGGGGGGGGAGGTAACGTCTTTGGAGACGGTTGGGGGAGCTCCCTTAACAAATGCTTCCTTCCCCAAAAAGTCTGCAGAAACTGTAGTAGACGCGTGTCCCTCAGGCTGACCTGGGGTCTGCGGTAGAGGGTGGGGATCGGGCGAGTCCATCTGAATAGCAGGCAGGGGACCAGAGTCCAGGACGTCCAGTGGGACGGACGCGGAGGCGGTGCTGCCAGGGATCGGGAGAGCCGGGGCGGGGCCAGGGCCGGGGCACCTCCCGACGGGGAGCTGCCGCTAGGAGGCCTGCAGGAGGCGTCTGTAGTGGGGCATGACCTCGTGCTCGGGCAGGTGCAGGTTGAACTCCAGCGCCACCAGCACGGGGAACTCGAAGGCGATCAGCTCGCGGCGGTTCACCCGAAACCGCTCCTCCAGTTTCTGCCCGACAGGGACAGACACATCGCATGCTCATTCATTTTAGATCAGACAAGACACCCAAGAGGACTTGGCTGGGCACCTCGTGACAAACGAGTCTGTGCAAGCGTCTTCACACACACACACACACGCACACAGGCCTACAGTGGATTTGTGACCATTCAAAGCGAAATCAGTCGTTTTGCGCACAACGTTATTTTGAGAAAATCAACAATAACAAACTTCCGGGTTAAAATGTTGAATTTCACGTTTTCGCATAATTCGACTGTATACAGTCAACAGTTTCATATCGTCAACGCATTTCACGGAAAAACATACGTTTTGACTGTTAAACCCGGCGAAGATTCAACAAATTTGCTGTCATTCCCATTGTGCACGCGCCGCTTAAAAAGGTGATTTCTCCTCTTCTGGCATTTCATGACAGGAGAACCATGTCAACTTTGGATGCGGTTATCTTAGCGATAGTTTGTGTAATACCCTCGATATACATATCGTTGGAAAGCTTAGTTTATGGCCCTTCACGTGAGCACAATAACTTAATTTAATACATTTTACCGAAACGACTGGTTCCGCTTTACAGGGTCACATTTCATCTCAGTCACGTGTGACATTTACGGCTACTGATTTTTGACATTACAGAACAAAAACGATCAACATCAATGAAGTACAACAGGAGCAAAAAGCACAAGTAAGATATCAACTCTGAAGCTTTTCTATATGAAATAATCACTGTATGAGTGAGGATCACTGTAGAGACGGGCATAATTGAGCTCCCTCCCCGAAGGCCAAGTTGACAGACAAGACACTCACGTCGATGAGATGCTTGACCTCGTGCTTCTTGAGGTCGCCGCCGATCTTGGCAGCCAGGAGCACGCAGGCGCCGGCGCAGAGCTTGCGGTTCTGCTTGTTGAGTTTGCCCTGCAGCACCAGCTTCTCAAAGTAGACGAAGGCCATGGCCACCGTGGGCTCCTCGTAGCCACACTCCTCCTGAGCCAGCTTACGGATCTCCCTCTTTAGACTGACACACACACACGCGCGCACACACACAAATACAGTCAGCAAGGCTACATATCTGCCGTAACAGAAAAGCATCTTGTCTGATGTCAGTTTTGATTTAAGGAGACCAATGTCGTACTTGTCATATGCCGTAAGAGAGAAAAAAAGATCACAGCTGAACTAGAAGCCTCTTGGATCAGTTAGAAGAGACGCTAAATTATACACAGATCCAAAAGAGATGTACTCCTTCCAAAGATTCTCGGGCCTGTGTAACTTATCATCATGTTGGACATATGTGATTATTTAAAGTTGTGTGTGAAGTCAGGAATAACAAACGACCCTTGTTTCTCCGGTCTATAACTTAATGTGTACCTTCGGACTTTGCTCAAGGTTAGGCGAATGTGCGGGAACTTCTCCTTGAACGTCTCGTTCATGTCCTTCTTGAGGTCAGAGGGCTTGACGTATTCGATGACTGTGGTCTATGGGAGAAGGCAGACAGAGTTAGGTTAGCGGGCAGCTGGGACTCCCAGTCCTTTCCATGAGGTCACAGGCAGGGTGTCGGAGCACAGGTCACTCGGCTCCCATTTCAGCACACAATGCCATCAAAACAGGGCACTTTCAGGGGAAAAAGGTGGCCCGTCCTTATGTTACAAGTGCCTGTGTCTAGATTAGATTAAAGTGTGAGACATTCGACTCAATATTATTGATGAATCACAATTTCCTTGTGGATATCCATTTAGCTATAAGTAAGGGTGAAAATAGTTTATGATGGAAACTATTTTGGGTGGAATTGTATCACACTACTGAATGAAATCCAAAACAATAATTTACTTTACTTAACCACTAGGTATTTATGTTACCATGCAATACAGAGACAAAATAACTGTTCCAAAACATAGAAGCTATTGATGAAAACATAATGGTATGTGTTACTTAATGTCCTTTTACTTCTGCAAGGGAACATGGGAATGTATTCGGAGAACCCACTCCACAAACATCAATGGAGAGGCGCCACAATGGGCACCTACTGAAGGCCAAACACAGCCTTCACTTCTGGTTTTTCTAGTAACATTCCAGAACGGAACACAATGGAAATTGTTTTGGGACTTGGGAGGGCAGGGGAAAAATAAGTCCCGTCTGGCCTTGGCTGCAGTTTATTTATTTATTTTTTAACAAATACAAGTGTGCGTCTAGTATCCAGCACAATAACAAAGAGGCCGGGCAGCATGGGAAGAGAGCCGGGAGCGGGAGGGAGCAGTTATGTAAACAGCATCCAAACCCACTCTCTCTGCTGGTGCATGAGAAAGCCATTCAGTCCACACACACACAGCCAAAAGACAACGAGGAACACGAAAACAAAAACTCCTCCTCCGGTAAAATGACCAGGCTCTTAAGCACTGGGGTCACTGAGAGGACAGACTACAAAACTGTGAGGTCACCCCGAGAGGGGAGAGAGGAGAAACGGATCCAAATCGCCGGCTTCCAGTGCTTATGGTTGAGGGTGATGAAACGGCCTAGTCATGCCATGAACCGACACAACAGAACACAAGCTGGCCTTTGTCTGACAGTGTTTTTGTTTTGGTGATATTCCCAGTCCATCACATGCGAGCATAGAAACTACTGTTTAGAAAAGCCTCAACGTCATTGTGTACACGGACAATCCGTCCAGCCGTGGAGGCAGGAGCATCACTCGCCCTGGCCTCTGCCCCCCCCCCCCCCCGTGTTTGACTAAGCTAATGGCCGTGCAGTGGGGAATCTGGGCTGTACATGCTAGATGCTAATCTCATGACTCCCCGTGAGCCGGTGGAAGTGATGCACTCGGACTGACAAAAGGCTGGAAAAACACTGGCATTCCGTGCTCAATGAAACGGCAACAATCGGGACTGCTGGACACCTCTGGACAAATGAATGAAAACACGGTGTACTCTACGGTGGGGACAAACAGCTTACGCACAGTTACCACGCGGGACACGGATGAGTGAAAGACAGCCTCTGAGGCAATGCCATTGGTATTCCCCAGCAGTCTGAAAAGCCAAGCGAAGGGGCTGGATTTCAGTAAAGTAACCATGGGGGCCTCTGTATTTTGCAAAACAAAACGGGTTTCTCGATGTCATGGATGGATCGCGTGAGATATTGTTGTTATTGTTCCCAGTCCAACCCAAACTCACCATGTAGGAGGGAAATATGAGCACCCTCTTGTGCTTCCCGCATGGCCACTGAGGGTCGTCCAGGAGGTTAGGGTCGTACTCCCTAAAGTCTCCCACGTCATTCCCTGAAGGCCACAGGACAGAGGCAAACAATCGGTCAGCAGCTGGACACACAACATTCAAATATAATCTGCACATGCAACCATCACTCTAATGTGTGTTTGTGTGTGTGTGTGTGTGTGTCATTTTTCAATCACAATCTCATGATAGCACTTAGCACCTAGCACGCACACAACCTCCTTCTCCATCCTGACTACCCCTCTTCTACTTGCTTTGACTGAACTTCCCTTGAACGGTCATTTTGCTCTATGTGAGTAAGAGTTGAATAGAATAGAATAGAATATATACTTTTTTGATCCCGTGAGGGAAATTCAGTTCTCTGCATTTAACCCAATTTAACCGAATTAGTGAACACACAGCACACAGTGAACACACATTGAGGTGAATCACACAACCCAGAGCAGTGAGCTGCCTGCCCAACCAGCGGCACTCGGGGAGCAGTGAGGGGTTAGGTGCCTTGCTCAAGGGCACTTCAGCCGTGGACTGGTCGGGGATCGAACCGGCAACCCTCAGGTTACAAGCCCGAAGCCCTAACCAGTAGGCCACGGCTGCCCCACAATACAGCAGACAGAGGCGAGGAGACATTTGAGGAGAGGAAAACAAGGCGGGCAGACGGCACAGCCGTTCCAGCGGGCGCAGAGTGTGCCCTGGCTCACGGACCTGTGTCAAGGCTGCTCTGGTTGCTGTTGGCACGTGCTAGGCTCAGGCTCCTGTGGCTGGCGTTGCGAGACTGCGAGAAGGACGACGTGGAGTCGATGGTGTTCCTCCGCCCGAGCACGTTGGTGGGGTAGAGGAATTGGGTGTAGGACACCGTCTGCAGGTGGATCGAAAAAAAACAGACACACACACACACACAAAACATCAACATCCGCATAGACACAGCAGTACTCTAGATTAGTCTACCAGTCTCACTTGGTGTAGAGCACAACAACCGTCTACGGAGAGGTAAGGTTAGCTGCCGAGGAAAAGGGCCGGCGCTGCATTCCCCGTCACGACTTAAGCCGTCCGGTAAATATTTACTCTCTTTCTGACTCGAAACGAACAGCGCGTCCTAGGGTGGCAGAGAGGAAAGTTCCAGAAGCCCTCCTCACCTTGCCATCTGCGCCCAGCTCCACGCCCTCCAGCCCGATCACCATCTCCTTGGCACTGACGCCGCCCGAAGGGTGCCGCTGACGCCCACTCTCCATTTTCACATCCCTGCCGAGGCAAAACACATCACGATAGACTCGCCTCGCTCAAAATGGCCGTCTCTGCCATCCAATGCCCTTCTGCTTTTCTTTAGTGCCCACACCACCCGGCCCCACCACCCTTCCTTAGTGCCCACACCGCATACCATCCCCCACACCCACCTAAAAAAAGCCCACAGAACTCCCACACCCAGGCAGAAAGCCCTTACACTAAGCTTTTCCAGGTTTCCCAGAAAAATATATCAAGCAGTTTAAGAGTTTAATACAGTTCCTTTGGATAGATTAACGTGTTGGGGGAAGGGCTGAATTGCAAAAGTTTTGAGGAGATTGAGTCTGAAGTCTTGCATTCGATGCCAACAGGGAAATAAGACATTGTTCATGTTGGCAGCCAACGTGTAGGAATGCAAACTGTTACAGTTGGAGCCGTTGCATCACCAGGGTGTCACATTTCATACTTCTATAGCAGATTCCAAATGTGTAGTTAGGACAGAGAACTGAATTTCAGTCCTGTCCTGTATGATTATGTTGTTGCAAGATCACATCTTCTAAGCATTTCAGGGAACGATTGTAGGGTTACAATGCACTGACAATAAACAAAGAAGGTATTGGGCCTTTCCCTCTTCACCAGCAGCTGACTAAGAAAATGTTTTGTTGCAAGATAAGAGGAAGTACAGTTTCCTCAAGTTTCAAAATTGTTGTTTTCATGCACTGGGCATGTGACTCCGACAGATAGCAAATAATCCTGAAGTCTAAAGCTATCACACAGCGACACTTCCCTGTCTGCTCCTCATGTCAACATTTGCTCACACATGTGACCGCCGCCATGTGTGACCAGGAGGGTGCAACGGTGGGCCAAACTCGCAAATCTAAAACTCAGAAATAATCTTCTTCATGTGACTTGAGCTTGATGGCCAGATTGTAATGACATAACGCTGTGTCGTCATCTCATCAGAGCTTGTTTGTTTACAAACAATAATGGCTAATCCGGAGCATCAGGATCTGGTGTTGACAGTTTGGGTTCCAGGCCTCCTCCCTTGGCTGGGATTAGGTGAGTAGAGGGGGGTGACTAGCCAATGCGAGGCCAACAGTCTGTCATGTGTGTGTACACTGTGCTGCCAGGGCCTGTGGGAGAGGAGCCGAGAAGCCGAGGAGGCATCCCAGGAGGAGCGGAGAAGAGTCTGGCTCCGTGACCGTGACACAGTTGTTTTCAGCCTGATCGGGTTACCTGGCCAAAACACTCAGGGGTGTCGGCGGGAGCATTCATTAAGGACAAGACGGACAAAAGCAATGAAACAGCCAATCTACCCCCCACACCCCCTTTGCCCCCCACCACCACCCACATTAACTCTTGGGAGATGCACAATGGGCAATAGAGTGAGGAGGACAAGGAGGAGGACGAGGAGGAGGAGGAGGAGGAGGAGAACAGGCAGGAGAGGTCAGACAGAGAGGCACCTGCAGCGCAGCAACAAAGAAACAGCAGACACACAAAAAAAGCAACAGAATCTCCCAGAGGAAGGACACCAGTGGACCATCAGCCCCTTTCACCTGTCCGAGAGCAAAAAAAACGGCCGGGCCGGGAAAAAAGGGGGACAACACATCAGCTCGCCTTTCCTCATCTCACTACTGTGTCCCTCCGGGGACCCGGGGCCAATTAGCAGACTAACAGACTAGCTCAAGCTCGCTCTCGGAAATCAATCACTGTAACTAGGCCAAAAAAAAAAAAAAAATCAGCAGCACCACCACCAGCAGCAGCAGCAGCAGCAGCAGCAGCGCTGACACAGAGATAGAAAGAGGAACGCAGGAATACTGAAGTACTCCAAAGGGGCATGTCCTACATCTTGAAGAGGGTATTTTTTTTTCAGTGGAGTTCTCAGTCAGTCAACAGCACAGCTACAGTACAGCTACCTTATGGCACATCCTGATAAGGCTGGCTGTAACTGTCTGGCCCAGAGTAGAGGTCTAGAGAGGGACGTGTGTCGGCCAGAGGGTCGAGAGGGTCGGCTCGGCGCTGCACTGCCAAATGCGCCGGGGTACTTCCCGAGGCCATTTCCTGAGGAGACTGCGGAGGGACAGTGGTGGGGAGGTCTCCGATTGTGCGGTCAACATCTGAAGCTGCGCTTTCCCACCAAGGCCCAGCAGCAGCAGCAGCAGCAGCATCAGGGCGGTCATTATGTGGGATCTAAAGCAGACACTCGATAGTTCATATAGAGGGTGCATTCACTGGCTTTCATCTCTCTCTCTCTCCCTCCAGTGTTTATCAGCTCATTTCCTCCCTCTAGTTTTTTGCTCTGGCGAGATACGGGACACGGGAGGCAGCGACTCCGAGGTCGCTTCCCAGCCCCCGCGCTGCGCGAAATAATGAACCCCCTCATTCACCATTGTTTCAGCCCAAGGCAAGCCCAGCCTATAGACTCACACTACCACTCCCAGGCAGTCAATTGGAGGCCAGTGGATGGGTGTATGTATGTTTGAGTGGTGGTTGTGTTGCAGAGGGGTAGACTGGGGCGGGGGGGGGGGGTGGTGAGTGAGTGAGATGGGGGGAATCAATATCAGCATTGTTAATTTCATCTTACAAACTGCAACAGTGAAGCCAGTGAGGGAGCAGGGCAAGCACAGTGCTGGGTTTCAGCTCCAACGCTCTCCTTTTTTGTTGTTGTTGTTTGTTTAGAAATGAGAGTTTGCTGAGAGGGAACACCAGTGTTAGAGCTGAGAGATGAAACCAAAGCATGCCAAGAAGAGTGTGCAGGCAAGAGGGGAGCGATGGTCGGGCCCCGGTTGAAATATGAAGACACAGAAAGCCTCTCGCGCAGCATTGTGTTTATATTTGTGTATTAAATGTCACTACACGCTCCACTAACCCCCACAAGGAGTAGACATATCTGAACTCTAGCCTGCTGGTTGAACAGTAACAGAGAAGATGACTGCCAAGAGCCACCTCGGCCTAAAAATGTGCACATGTTTTAAGTATGACAGCAGCGTTATCCCAGCTGTGACTTTGATAGCAAGACTACAGAGATTAGAGTAGTTAGCACTGTCTGAAGGTGAATCCATATCTGCCTTAGGTCTGGCCCATTACGGTCAGAATTGGTGTTAATAAAAGATGACTTGCATAACATGTGAGTGCTATTTGCTTCAGGGCTACTCTCCATGGAACTGTATACACAAAAACAAAAATGAGAGCACGGACGGAGGGGGACAGGGGGGTTGGGGAGGTGGGTAGAGGAGAGAGGAGATGGGAGGCTGGAAATAAAGGAGGTTTGCATGCTGAAGAATACATACCCTGCTTGGCTACAATCTCGATAGGGCAGGACAGAAAAAACACTATAGAAGGATCTTCTGCCACTGATAAGGACTATCCTACAAGACAAAATGATAAATGAACTAATTAAAGTGACCCTATATGTGGGTGCAGAACTCACAGGAACAGTGTGCAGAGATGAAATATCAAATGACCAAAGTCAGGAAATAAGGACAAAGGACCCCATTTCTACAGTCCGTGATGTGTTCCTTATTGTGTTGAGTCACTGGGCCATCACAGGTCTGTGGAACATTTGGACTGTTTAAATGAGGCGTGCACCTCTGTGTGAACACTTGAATAAATAAAGAAGACATAACAGAGGAATAAAACAAGGAGTGCTCCTCAGCAATGCTACACATTTCTCTCTCCACATATTTTTCCTCCCTTGTCTTCATGGATTTGGGTCTCCTGCAGTGGGTGTTGTGTAACTATCTCTGCTTTGAAGGTTAGTAAATGTCTTGGTGCATTAAAGCCATTACACATTCTGCTCTTTCTCTGGTGTGTTTCCTCTGATGTATTTGCCATAAATCAAGGCAAGAATATGTATGGGAGAGTGTTTTTTTTTTGGATCAGGCATATCATGTTACGAATAAGAAAACATAGAATTTCTGCTGACACCCTTCTCAGAACATGGCACTTTCCAGTCCTGTTGTGCCACACTCTGGCCTGTGGCAACGCAACAGTTATCTCAGCAAAAAGGAATCTGAGAAACAAACAAACAATAAACAAACAAAACAAACAAACAAGGCCTCCAGACACCCAGCTGCAACCACTTTACCATCCCATGTCCTGAGGAGAGGAAACATCACGACTTTTCTTCTACCCACTTAACTTTTAGATTCTCCAAAAACAGGGCAACAACTCCACATCCACTCTCCCTGTTCACCACACGCTATCTATCATTTATAACCGCAATGTGTTTTGGATTTTGCACACAGCGTACACACAGAGTGCTCTGCGTCGTTGGTCTCCAGGGCACAGTAATGACAACGTTGTTAAAGATGAACCTGAACATAGACTAACTAATCATCATCTTTGCCATAACAAAGAGCAAACGTGTCAATTATTTCACACAAAAACACCACTTTGCGTCATGAAGTCTGTCTTAAAACCTAACTTAGAAAGTCAAGAGGTTAAAACTACACTCAACAAACATTGATGGACAAGCCATGCTCCACGGAGACCTACCACTCATTTATAACTTCACTTACAATCCACACGTCTCACCACAGGAGAGTGGAAAATTACCGACACGGACATCTCACTAGTTGAACTCTCTTTTTAAATATTTATCTTTCGCTAAGCTCTTAAAAAACGAGAGCTAGTTAGCCATGATCACACATCCCAATGGACGTAAAAGATTTGAGGCTGTATCACAATCATTTTGATTGTGAAACATGTCAATTTAAAATTTGGATGCCTGATTTTTAAAACCCATCTTAATGCATGATTTAATAAACACTTGCCTTTCTGTAGCTATGCAGGAGTTACATATAATCACTGATATTAGATTATGGTGGTCAGTGTACTGTGTGAAGTGGAGTGTCAGCTTCATACTGAAAAGTTAAGTTTATTCTTTCTAGAAAGATACAGAGCATAAATCCTAGAGAGAGCTCTGGCTCCTCAATGAACTCCATGAACGATAACAGTCAGGAAGTTATTTAAATGACTGACATCATGGGGTCAGATAACGAGAACATTATCTCAAACAGGTTTAACAGTAAATCTTCATGAATATTGCCCAGACAGGCATGGAGTGAAGAGGACAAAGTGTTCTTGTGTTGGGTTCACATGGGTGTGTCAAGTGATATAACACTTAAATTACGTCAGGTCTATTTGCTTAATAAGTTAGTATGCATGCATTTGGACAGGGATGATTTTGTTTACAAATTTCCATCTCAAAATGATCTTAACAATATTCAGATGGGCAATTTCAGTCTTCACATTCTGTACACCCAGGACTATTCTGTGTGTGGGGTGTTGAAACCCAAACAGGATTTGGCGTGGTGTGCATACCTTCCATTGCGCATGTCATGCTGCCTCATGTTCTTGATGAAATGAACCTTTTTAAAGCTCTTTGGTCGTGGGGAACCCGATAAGGTTCGGCACCTGAGCACAAGAGAAGAAAAAAAGACAAGAGAAGAGAGTGAACACATCCTTACCATCACAATGTCATTCTGTAGGTGTATGTGTGTGTGTGTGTGTGTGTGTGTGTGTGGGAGGGGGGGTGTCTGAGATTTGCTTTGTCACTGTGTGATGCTCTTGGTGTTCTGCTTGCAGACACTAATTAAGTTAGGTTTGACTCATCCTATAAGCAGATTCAGCGGCGGCCATACTGTACCTGCGGAGAGGAGCGTTCTCCTCGATGTCCTCCAACGTTTCCAGCGACGAGCGCTGGGAGATGAGTCTCCGCCTGCACAGATGGACGCAACGACAGAGTCAGGAAAGGGGGGACAGGGAGAGGGATGTGCTTTTTTAGAAGTTTTCCTGACATAAACCAGCCCTCACTTCAGAGGGATTTGCTCACTGCAAATCGTGTTTTGAGTGACGTGGAACACATGCTGTGTCACATAATATTAGATTGACCACGACACTGTTTTATGTGGAAACAAAGGATTCAAACCATCCTGAGGAAATACAGATGATGACCCTGGCAGCAGCACAGACGTCACATTTCAAAAGGCTTGTGTGAGACCTAGAAGTACCAACTCATCTCTCAAACAGGCTTTTACTGGAACTCCCTTAGAATTCTGTTGTGGAAGGCACCGCGGCATCCGTACAGCATTCGGGCCCAAGTAGCCACGGGGAGACCAAGGGTCGAATCTGACCCGTGGTCATTTCCCGATCCCATCATCTTGCTCTCCCACTTGTTTCCTGTCACTCTCCACTGTCCTATCTGAGTAAAGGCAAAACGTTCTAAAATCATATTTTAAAAAAAATCACAAATCAATACACAAATCATCAGTCACTCTGACCCCCACAAACTCCCCCTTGAACTGCAGTGACTTTAATCTCTTTAAACTGTAATCCAGCGAAAACGGTTTAGTGAATCTTTGAATGGCATTCTGTGAAAGTCCAGGTTAGAGCTTATCACTGATATCCATCCAAACCTTCGACATCAGTCAAGCATGCATCCAAACATAGTATTCTGCACTGCTGAATTACAGCCTGAGAGCATGCCGCCCCCACTCCACAACCAGCCATGTGTAAGGGGATCAGCCCGTGGAGGCCAGGCAGAGTTCAGTGTCACGCTCAACAACACCTTGCCGCCGGAATGCGGGCCATTAGCTGCGAGTTTGCAAAGACAATAGTACTTTCAGAGAAAGCATTAAAGGTGTGGCGTTTAAACACCTCTTTTGTATTCCAACAGAAGACTGGAGTCATGCTTTCTCAGCCGGTTAAAGTTTGCTCAGCACTGCCACAAAGGTTAAACGTTACAAGACGAGCAGTACAGACTGTTACCGGTGGGACGTGGTGGGTCAGGGTGTGATGGCGCGTGCAGCGGCCACTGATGCAGTGAGCAAACACGGCCGAGGGGAGTGACAGATTCCCTGCGAATTGTCAACGCTTCAGTCTGAAGGTCACCTCTGTGGATACATGTGATTGATGAGCGCCCTTGATGGTCAGAGGGCCAATCACCAACACGCGTCTGCGCCGACACTCTCCGCTCGTCACTACCGTATCTTAATGGCAGACTCATAAGCCCTAACTGTGAAGGGTTGAGCTTGAATACTTACATCTATACGCCCAAGGGCCAGGATTGAGCTTTGGAAAGGCTAACAAGGTGAATGATTTAGTGTTTGTTAAATCTGACTGGTAAATACTTGATTGTTTTATTCAACAATTAGACTTGAAGCAGGTATCACTGGTTCCTCAGTCCCCTCCATCGAGGCCATCAAGGGCAAGCAATGCTTGCGTGAGACGCAGAGCATCATCAAAGAGTGTTTTCACCCCAACCACAGACGGTTCACCCTATTCCCCTCAGGGAGGCATTACAGGTCCCTCCGCACCCAGACCAGCAGGTTCAAAGGAGGCTTCTTTCCTGTGGCAGTCACCATACAGAACACCAACTCTGCACCTCCGTGACAACCAACTAACTAATCCCACCTCCTCCAACCTCCTCACACCATCACCACTTGGTTACCTGTATACTACTGTCCACACTGCACTTTAGGTCATAATACTGTTTACACTGCACTACCTGTGTGCACTGTTCAGACTGCTTTTTCTCTGCACTTGAACTCTGCACAATGACAATGAAGTTGTATCTAATCTAATGAACGCTAAAATCAGCTACACTGCTCCTGCATTCCTGAGCCATGCGGTGAACTTCAGGCGACCAGACAGACACAGAGGGCAGGGAAAGACAGAGCAGCAGACACCGACTGGTGAACTTTGCCTTGTCTTAATACTGACACACAGACAACAGGCCACTTCACACAGATTTCAGTGTGCTAGCGGTCATACTGTATGTACAATAACAACAATATCAACTTTATTTCACCAGTTAATAAAGCTGATAAGATCGCGTAACGATTTGACTCGCCTTCAAAAGGACTCACTAAGCCTGGGATCTTTCCCCTGCGAGTTGGCCACAGAAAGGTTCTCTAGTAATGTTTTCAACTGTAAGCGGCGGCAGCAATGGAAAAGGCATCACCTCTACCACACATTACTCATTTACGATAGTCATGCCGCTCTTATTTACATTTGCGAAGAGTCTGATGAATCATTTCAAAAGCTGTTATTACAACGTGACACCGACCAGCAATGGATCACCGGCGAGCAACTTGAACACAGAGTGGCATGCTGGACCTTCAAGGGGTAATTTTTTCCCAAGAAACAAAACACTACAATAGAAAAGAACTGTGACTGACTCATTCTTTCTCACTTCCTCTTTCACAGAGGGTGCACTAGAGACAGCTGGGAATTCACCTCCAACAATCACATTAAAGCAAAGTATTGGCTGGACCTATTAAAAGGCTTTGATCGGAATGTTCAGAACAATTCCAGATTCAATTTGCACACTCTCCAGATAAAAAAACTTGCCTGATTCAAAGAGCTGAAGCCAGTACATGCACTGATGATTTGGCAGTATGCCAATTACACGTTCAACCATGTGCTAATCCAATTTTGAAGGGCTGTACTTCAAAAAAAGAAAAGAAAAAAAAAAACAGCTACCTAGAGATGAAATCAGTCAGGAGGTTGTGAGAATCAAACATCTGCTGCTCAGAGCTCTTGCTTTCCAAAAATAAGAGTGCAGTGGGCAAAGACATTGTGTTCGTCTCTGACAGCTCAAAGTTGAAATATCTTCCACTCCAGACTCTTTATTAAATCTCCCCATCTCCTCTGGGAACCTGTTAGTCCCACATCATCAACAAATGATTTTTTTGGAAAGCCTGGAAGACCGCGTTCATGCTGCTTTCCTGAACAATCTGTTCTCTCGGCTTATGCAATCTCACAGAAATGGCAAGCGTGACTTCAGTCCCACCACACAATAACGAAATGGACATGACCCAATTGCACTAAATATCTTGGGCCTGCCACAACCGCCGGTTAAAACGCCCTTCCCACGGCTGTCAGATGTGGAAAGAAAGGTGGAAATGGCTTCCAATTACGAGCTAAATTTGTTGTCACTGACAAGGTGGATAATTTGTGTGTCTATCTTCATTTGCGCTCAATGAGTCAGCATAACCAAGCCAAAACAGAGAGAAATAAAAGGGGAGGAGGAAGAGAGCGAGCACATTTGTTATGCGCCGTCTCTTCTCCAGAACATGTTGGCAGCTCATCTAAGGGCCTGAAGTGTTCCTGGCTGAGAGAGGCGGGCTCGGAGTCTGGCTGCTCGGAGACAGGAAGTGGACACTGGAAGGAGGGAGAGGTGGCGGCGGCGGCGGCGGTGGTGGTGGTGGGGTTGGGCATCCTGCCTCCTCTCCGCCAGCAGGAACCTGCGTTCCCTTTCACCAGCTGCCCCCCTGAGAACAAGCCAGACTCTGTGCAGGCGAGCCTGGGAGCTTCCATCGCCACTGCCAGGGGAAACGTATCCACCTACACTTTAACCAACAAAAAAAAAGAGCCTTTCAGAGTCAAATCCCGCTCTACTTTTGTCTCCTTTATAGGGGCTGTGTGACCGTTACTCTACCCATCAACTAGGCTGTGCCAGCCATGAGGCGCTAGTCCAGTTCCCTACGGAGAGCTCGAAATCTGAGCGCTGGGGCACGTCACCGCTAATGAGCGCATGCAGCTGGCCAGGTCTGCGCTCGGAGGAGAAGATAGCGGACCTTCCCCTGGCCACGTGGACCTCAGAGAACGGTCCGTCAAATACTGTGGCACGAACGTGGACCCTAAACAATCACCTTGCCCAGGAAGAATTCACATTTCAAAGACAAGTCTAAGAAAAATGAGCGGATAGAGAGAGGAGAGAAAGAGCGAGGAACAGAATTTTTGTTCTCTCTCTCTCTCTCTCTCTCTCTCATCACCCCCTCCCTGCTTCATATTTCTCTGGGCCACTGTAACAAAAGGGGGAAAAAAACAATGAAGGGCAGGCATGGCACGCACTGGGACAGCGGGCTCTAATGTTACAGGGTGTTTATGTCCTGCGCTCCAAGAGGACAGCAGGTGTGGAGCAGGTGCAACGTGCTCAGCACTCACACACCACCAGATCCACACACTGGACAGCAGAGCTGCACTAGAACGAACGCCGTCCAGGAAGCTCACAAAAGCGCTGTATAAACAACACTGTGTGGGGAGCCTGAGCGAAAGAAAGACAGACAGGTTTAGAGAGGGAGAGAGAGTCAGAGGGAGAGAGAAAAATGAGAAATGGATCTACATTGATCACTTTTGGGCATATGCCTTTACCCTCATTAGGCAAGGCAAGGCAAGGTAAAGCAAAGCAAGGCAGCTTTATCTGTATAGCACAATGCAAACCCAAGGCAACTCGATGTTCTTTACATCATTCGAGAATTGAGAACAGCATATAGAACGATTAAAAGCATGAGGGAACAATACAAAAAATGTAAAAAGGAAAATTAAAAGATGAATCTGTCTTCACATGACAAAACATCAAAACACAACAGTAACAAACATGCGATGTAAACACACATGTACAGTAAACATGCAGTAAAGCCTAAAGGAAGTGGACCCTGCAAGGGGGTTTATTTTTTAATGTCCAACACTGATGTCCAATGAACATAAAAAACAAACGATTTAACTGCACAACAAGGGGATTTCCAGACATCCTTCACAAAAGTGTAACAAATTCTCTGCTAAGAGGGTGACCTTCCATGAAAAGAAAGTGGAATAGCCTACTGTTGCAATGTGGGCCTTTGTTTAGCTGCAGTGGTTGCGCTAGTTTACTGATTTCATCATAATCAGATAAACCGGTGACCAATAAGACCAACGGACCGTGCAAAGCCTCTGAGTGCAGCCACTGTTTCACATGTGCATGTGTGGCTCTCAACACATAGTCATCCTGCCCCTGCCCTCGTTGAAGTCTATTAGGTGACCACCACTATGCTAGATGTGCAGTACCTGAGGTTGACAAGCATGACCAGGAAAGCTGGCGCTGTTACAGAGGAATCAGTCAGGAAGGTCAGCCCAAGACAGTGGCGGTTTTTAAAACAAATAAATAAATAACTCCCTGTATCAGTGATCCTGCCATACTTCTCACTTCTGTGCAACTGTTTTTACACATACACATACACACGCGTTCGTGTGCACACACACACACACACACAATTTTGGGCGGGTGTGTGCTTTGCTCTGCATGACAGTATCGGCCCCAACTGCCAACAGACGTCAGTAGCAGATGTCAACACATTGCATGAAGGGGTCTGTGCTGACAATGAAAGGAGAAAAATGCAGAGCACCAGCGCTCCGACCAGGCATGTTGGGGCAGACAGAGGCGGGATGGCCTGTGCTATTCTTGCCCAGGAGCTGTTATTTCTGCAAGCAGGAGGGACAGGCGGATGAGGCGAGACACAAATGGGGGATAAGACTAATGGTTAAACACACACACACACACACACACACACACACACACACACACACACACAGTTCACAGGTTTGCAGAATAGACCAACTTGTTTCTGTTGAAGAAATTGCATAATGTGCACACGCCCTGGATTAGAGAGTACTAGTACTGTAAGTTTTACTAATCAAGTGCCACTAGGTCTAAGTGGTGAATGTAACCCAAACAAGATGTATTGCCTATGCACATGAAGCCTCCTTCTTAAACATTACTATGGCCTTCTTTCACTGAAGAGGTTTCAAATAACCTGACTGAAGTACCAACGGCTTATCAAAGAAACACATCAAAAGAGCTGTGTGTAATCTGTGCCGATGTCAGAAAACCATTCACTCAAACAAACTGGTGAGCAAAAAGTCTCTAGGCTAAGTCTGACATCATTTGTAGCCAATACCCTAGAGAGCTTCGTCATAGAATAGATCCAACCGGGGATTTTGCCAGACAGAATGAAACACTAACAGAATGAAACTGCGACTCAGAATTGAGTTATGTTATCTAATATTGTCCACCCAAACACTGTCCACTACTGCAAAGCAGGTCAGACAGCCTTTGCCCGGTAAATGACAGTGCCAAGGTCAATGGGTGTGAAACAGAGAGGTCCTTAGTTTAACCTTAGTTTCATTTCTCCTCTGAGGTCAATTAAATCACCATCGCGTAACAAGTCCTGATAAAAAACTAAATCTAAACTGCAGCATTTAAAATGCAGCAATGCAGCAATATAGTTCAGCCAAACACTGCACCAGTTTTCAAGTCAACATTTACCAAAAATCACAGCCTGCAGCTGCCCACTGGGATATGACCTAACTGTTTGGGATTGGAGAATACAATGTCCTTGCTGTCATAACAAGTAGGACAGAAGGAACATTCATTCAAGCTGTCCTAATACATTTCCGCGTGGACACAGAAGGATGACATGGACAGTGCTTATAGGCTATATGTTAAGGCTTCCATGAAGTTAGAAGGGACCTGTGACCTTTTCGTGTAAACAGTGCTGGACAATCAACATTTCAAGTCCAAAAACCTACAGTACAGTGATGGTTGAAGCATACCAGAAATAAAATTAAAAGGGATGTATATTATTCTCTAAGCTTCACAGGTTCAAAATGTGTTGTCTTTTATTTTCAATTGTTCTGAGAAATGAGACTGCAGATTGCATTGCATATAGAAGGTGACGATCAGATTGTTGTTTATCATGCACAATGTTGAAAACATTTAGGAGGGTTTACCTGGACCTTTGAAGCTCCAGAGCAGAGTTACCTATCTGACCACCTTCCAGACTGTAGTTCTGCGAGGATTGTCTGGCATAGGCGGCAGGTATAATTCCCTGAGTGTAGGTCTGAAGTCTCCCTCGGGTCGCGGCTGGCACTGCGGAGAAGGGAGAGCTGAACACAGACTGTGCCACCGGGGCCCCACTTGAGAACGCATCGCCTTCCGCATCCGCACAGGAGGCTGCGAAAGAGCCCATTCCAAAACTAGCTCGGTTGTTCATGTTCTGAGCCTGGTTTGCAGCAGCTAGTGCTTGGGCCGCCGTGGCGGGGGCAACTGGAGCGCCAGCCGAATACAGAGCACGGTCTGCAGAAACCAGGCTCTGTCTAGTCCTTGCCTCAGCAGAATTGTCCTCATCGATGTTGTAGTCTCCATCATCCTGTACTGGTCGCCCGTCTAAAGAAATGTTGCTAAGGAAAGAGAGTGCAGCTTGCCTCCGCCGAGGATCTATGCGTTTCCGTGTATGCTCGAGACTGGAATGCTTCATCTGTAGCGTGGCTGCATTGCTGCTCGTGGCAGCCGCCATGGTCCACCTTCAGCGATAGATTCGAATGGGTGAGTAGTGTTTTGCTTTTCAGCAGGGTGGTTTCATAATGTGTAATTCTCGTACTTATATGTCCCACATGCCATGGCGTTGTCTTTTTAGTGGAAGCGTTTGACTGTGTGTACAAAAAAGGTAGGTCACGTGTGTGCAGGATTGTGGCAGCAGGAAAAGCCGTCTGACCAATAGGGTTCAGGGACGCATATGAAATGTTTTTTTCCTCTGTTCATTCTTGATCCTCCCCTTCAGCCTTCAGAACACAGGATTCCCAACATTACATAAAATGTAATGGCAACGACGCCTTACCTGAACTTTGCCGGGGCAACTTTATGCATTCTTATTTTGATATCGTTGGTATGAGAAGCCCCGTAAGCTTTGCATCATTACGCCACACCTTCCTAGAACAGCAGCGGTTGCATTTAAAAATCTTTCAATCAAAACATTTCACAGAGTAGGCTAATTGGCTAACTATGAAAATACATTTAGCAAGAAGCTAGTCTACACTATTTATTTTCTGTTCATTACATATAGACTAGGCTACTCCTGGAAAGATTCTTATCACTCCTGGGAATGTAACTGTTCGGATCCCTACCCGTGCTCAGGAGCTGCAACAGCATGAAGACGTTTTATTCATGACTGCAAAGCAGAGAATGTAAGCTTGGCTGTTTTCAGAAAATGCAACATTATTCAAATGCTTAGCGCCACCTGTCGCCAAGTCAAAGTATTACAAATGGAATGAGACACCAGAAGAGTTCTGTCCTCATAGCCTTCACCCTATGGTTTCACCAGACTCAGTCTGGGTCCATTGTGAAATGTTCCCAACCCTAGCATCGTAATGGGCGTAGACTTTGCTTTAACTTTGAAATCATTTGTCTAGCCTAATCAGTCACATTGTCACATCCTATTGTTAGCATATCCTATAGATTCCTGCTTCACCTAACGGATAGTAACTGTATCGGTAGTCAAGAAACAATGTATTTGCCTTTGTTATATAAATTATATTCATTTGACTTACGCTTTATCCAAATTTGTGTGTAAATTATTAAAAAGACCAATCTCCCCAGAGCAACTCTGGGTTAAGTGTTCTGCTCTTGGCCACAGTGGCGGCAGCTAGGAATTGAACCCATGACTTTACAGGCTGTATGCTGGCCCCACTCCTTTAGCCACTACATGACCACTACCTCCTATAGGATTGGACTGGACACTGGACTGGACTGGCATTAAAAATATACACGTTCCCCCCAGCTGCAATCTTTTTGATATTTGCAGGTGTTGCTACTACCACTTACAACTGCCACTCTTGAAACTGCCATCCTGGTAGCTGAGGGGAACATACCAGGAGCCAAACATATGAGCAGAGATAGGCCTACTAGGTGGGCAGGGCCAGGCTACTGTCCTTACAGTTTCAGCCCATTGTAGCTTTGCCATGCAGTCATGAGTGTCCCGCGAAGCAGTCTTACCAAGGCCTAGTTGTTGCAGCAATTCAATTTTAATTCAATTTCAATTTAATTTCACTTATAGAGCGCCAACACATTACACATGTCTCATGGCGCTTTACAGAGTGTTAAACAAAAGAGAGCCCATGAGTAACAGGGGCAAGGAAAAACTCCCTAGAATTGGAGATAAATATAGGAGGAAACCTTAGACAGATCCACGACTCAAGGGCCCAACCCATCTGCCTAGGGTCAGTTACAGTAGAGTAAAGTCATTTGTAGTATCAGAAGGTTCAAATAGTCCAGTGTAGGGAATAAATTGTCCAATTCTGTCAGTTGATACAGACTAGCTTTAGACTATGAAGATGTAATCTGTGCTGACAGCAGGTAAAAGCAAGAAGCTACCAGCTTTTTAAAAGCCTATAAGAAACAAAGCCAAACTTGATTATGCAATATGGAGTTAGTTTGGATGGGCACACTTTGATGCAAGCTATCATCAGTTAGGTCTTGTATGAGACAAACAAGCAAGTGTTGCAGCAGTTTCATTTTGGTGCATCTTCTGAATGACATCATATGTGTAAGTGCAAAAGCATTTTTGTCTTCATAAAAATAGCCTACATATCTGCCAGGGAATACCCATATACCTTGCTCTGCAGGTCCGTCTAGCCAAGAGGCCATTGACACCCCAAATGTCCCTAAAACATGGCCACGCAAATACAGTACAATCGCTAATCCAACACGGATATGTATTTGTTTGGAACTGGTTAAGCAGCTGTGTTTAAAACCTTGGTTTATGAGATTGGTACACTTCTGAAATCATTTGGTAAGAGTTTAATGCACCAATTTCAGTGTAACTTCACTGCTTCTTTATCAACAACCAATAATCAAGCTGCATAGATCAGTTCAAACCAGCAGGATTGAGTCCCAGTCTAGATTGACTTCAGCACACAAAATGAAACTCAACTGACCATAGTTTTGTTTTCCTTTTAGATGTGGCCCAACCTCAGGGACTCACCTAATGATCTCAAGACACTGTCTCGAAAACATCCACGCATAAAGAAAAGGTAACTCCAATAAATATACGTGTTGAAAGACACTGGGGTTTTATAAATACATAGCCTGTATTAGGCTATTGCAGTTTTTTATATAAGAAATTAGGATTTTAAATGTCTATCCATTATTTGTTTAGGTTTATAGGAGTGATAATTTACAGGTATTGTCAGAAGTATGGAATCACATCCATTACTGAGGTTACGTTTGCAACACCCCTGTTGTCCACTGGATGTCGCTGTAGTCTTTCTAATGGGAGCGTTGCAGCTGGTGCAAGCACAGCTATGAGTGCTGAAGGTTACCATGTCACATCAGTCTTCTCAGTACTTTAACATAATCCTAGTGTATTTGCATAACCAAAAACAATTGACAACACAAATTAAATATGTTTATTTCAGAGCATTACCTTATTTCCAATAAGGCCTGGGATAGGAACATGTGGCAAAGTTTGATTCCAGTCTGTTTGTACTGTAAATAACTGTAATGTGCTTTTCACTGTTTTTGAGTTAAACAGGCGAATTCATCTGGTCCTGTACATGTGACACGATCGTAAGTGTACAGAGTGGCTTCGCATGGAGTGGGTGAGATGGCTCTTTTGTGGGATCTTGTTGTTGCAGCTCCACCAGAAAGACACATGTCAAAGGCACTGAGGTCACTGACATGAATCTAACATCTGTTGAGTCCTAGCTATTGATAGACATTATAATGACACAAAAGTGGACTTTTAAAAAACTACGCACACACACACACACACACACACACTCACTCACTCACTCACTCTCTCACACACACACACACACACACACACACACACACACAATACACATACGCACAAACACAAGCATTAATATTTTTCCAGCCATCAACCAGGTATTTGCTTTATTTTGATAATATTCATGTGATGCCTCCTCTAGACTAGCACAAAGAGAAATCATTTGTCCCAAATGATTTTTAATGTTACAATCATGGTCATGATCATATTAAATATTGTTTATCTTTATGCATCAGTGAGTTTATGTACAGTATCTATGATAGTCTATTGTTGGAAATATATTACAAATATTTGTAATACATGTGGGTTGGGCTTAAGGCTCATCGACACTACTACAAAATGGAGCAGCACCTTTTGAGATCCATTTAAAGTGTTAACAGAAAAAGAGATGGCCATTTAACAAGCTCACTTAGGCTTTTATTGGGACTCCACCCATGTGCCAGGGCTGCCTGGCTGTTTTATCACTTCCTGGTTCCATTAATCTCCTCGCGGGAGCACAACATAGTCAGGCCCACAGCAGCCCCCCACCCCCCCACCCCCACAGCCCTCTCTTTTTTTTTTTCTTAGCAGTGCGTCTCCGCCGACAGGCAACAATGAAGTGTCGGCCCCCACAGATCCTTCACCCGCCTTAATCTCCGCCGGCCATCGGCGCGGGGAGCCCCGCTCCTCCGACCGAGAGTCCTTCAGTGTGAAACGTTGGGCTTCCTTTGTTTGTGTGAAGCTTCCGAGCGCTGGAGTGCTTTGGCACCTCATTGTGAGCACCCGCCGCACATGACTCTATCCAGCGCGCTCACTCCGATCATGGGGGCAAATGCACCGCACTCTACTACTACTACTAATACTACTACTACCACCACTGTGCACGCGTCATAAATTACGCCCTGATTACTCCAGTGAACACAACTGACACTAAGAGTCGTCCCACAGTTGCACTGGCTTTGTGAGCTGGCTAATTTGTTTAGGATGTGAGTAAGTTGTCCTTTACATTGCCGTTGTGCACTCCCTAACTGCCTGCAGCTGCTCTTAACACCTACAGTACAGAGTTGCTCAGAGACTAAGCTGGAATCCAGTGATACTCCCTTTCTCCCACAGAGACAGCCAAGTCATCAGCCACTCTCTTAAGGCCTCTTGCTAGGGCAAGGGTGCATGGACACACCTTCTAACAATGTCAATAAAGGATAGTCTGGCTTCATTACAACAGGCCTGCGCGGTCAGGTTTGCTCATAGCGCGCGTTTCGGTTTACGGCACAAGGCGTCAGACCACGGCCATCCACCCACGGAGGCAGTTAAAACAGGGTGAGGAAATTCTTCCTGGATGCATGCATTAATAATTTCTATGATGCTTCCTGTATTGTGGGCTGTTTCATTGTTGAGCGCGAACTGCTTACTCATCAAAAAGGAGGGAGTCAAGCTATTGTAAGCCATATGTTTGAGAGAGAGAGAGAGATAGATAGAGAGAGAGAGAGAGAGAGAGAGAGAGAGAGAGAGAGGAACCCTGGCCCTGTCTGTTTATGTCAGGGGCAGTGCGTGTACAGAGGCCGTTATCTGCCCCATCAGCAGTACTGGCTCAGGCTCTTCCAGGCTTGTCTCTGAGGGTTTCCTGTCTATTGCATCAGCGCTGCAGGGTGAGAATCCCTCTCGCTGCTCCCAGGCGGGCGGTTTCGATGCCACTGAATACAGCACTTGATTGATTCCCCTCGAACTGGCTCAGCGGGAGGAACTGGAGTGATGAATCGGTTGGCGATCGAGGCCTGGTGCAGTTTGGCCAAGGGTAGGGGCCAAAGGGGACTGGGTGGAGGCTGCCAGTGGTCAGAGGGGTAGGGGAGTGTGTGTGTGTGTGTGTGTGTTAGGGGGGGGGGGGGGGTTGACTGGCGGCTGCATAATGGGAGCTGAAGAGAAGGAGCTGACCTTCCCATCCTTTCCCTGCTCTCCTGGCCACCCGTATGCCACTGACCCCCCGCCCAATGCACCCCCCCCCCCGCCCAATCCACCTCCCCCCCAAAAACACACCCCACCCACCCCCATACCCCCCCACCCTCATCATCATCAAACGCTGCGCGGGGCCTGCGTGATGTATGGCCCACGGCCCGGCAACACTTTCAACTGCGCCGTGGCCAGAGCCAGGGCCAGCCAGGCAGACCCATCAAAGGATTTATCTGCAGCCCAGATGAAAGGGCCGTCCAGGGCAACTGCCAAACAAGAGCTCTCGTGGCTCACAGCCCGGGTCAAAGTCGCTCGCAGGGCCATAGAGAGAGAGCAGCCTGGAACCCACCGCCGCAGCCGCCGACACCACCACCAGCACGGCTCTGCTGCCGCCAACGGCCGCCATTTTTTAGCCAGAGGTCCAGATTGCCCCCCCCTCCCCTCCCCTCCCAAAGAAACACTAAGCAGACCACATTTTTGGCTCTTGTGTTTGTAATGCAATATTGGATCATAACTGTAAATCACCAAAGGAAAGTGACAGAGTAAATCAAGATGTCATGACATGAGAAGCATCTCAAGCTGTTTGCGATACTTTATAATGGCTTTGCTTATTCCTCTGCCCAGGTTATTTATCGATCTAAGTTAATGGGATTATTTCTTTGATTTGAACATTTACCATGAGATGTTTATAAAGAGATTTGAAAGCCTCCCATGAGTTAAAGGACAGTCTAGCTAGACTGGATCATTAACATGTTTCATCCCATATTCCAAACAGTTCAACTTGGCAATCAAATTCCGAGTTATTTCTTGATATTAACTTACAGTATCACATGTTTACACAGATCAATTACACTTCCTTTAATCATTGTTCTCAGATTTGTTGGATTCATTCCATCTTGTATAAATCAATTGGATGCAGCCAAATGATAATTATTATTCGCTAGCCTGAAATCCAGAAAATGGTTTATGTGAAGACGTTAAGCAGTGTGATGTTGATTGTTACAACTGATACCTTCAGCGGTTGTATTCCCCAGAAGTAGCATTTCCCAGCACACTTGTGCCTCTCTGAGAAGATGACCTCTGTTATATGTTGTACATTTCCACAACATTTTATAAAACTGTTAAATTCCTCCCAGCCAAATTCCTCGAGCCTTTACTCAGGGTTCCCGAGCTTTGGCAGTAAGAACATTAGGGGTGATGCTATCATTTGTGATTTAATCTTCATGTTTCCATATTTGTTATTCCACCCCGCGACACCCCCCCCCCCCCCTCCCTCCCTCCCCCTTCATTGGAAAAAAGGGAAAGCGCGACGCATGCTTACGATAACATACTTTGCCGTGGAGCTCAGAGTGAAAACAGCCATTTGTACTCATGTTGAGGGTGTGGAAGTAGGAGTGAGAGGGGTGTGTGTGTGTGTGGGTGGGTGTGGAGGGGGCGGTGGGTTGTAGGCACGGCAACAGGCGTATCTGTTCTGCTGTTCTGCCAACGATACGGCCTCACGTACTGACCAGCACAGAGACGCCAGTTGAGTAATTAGCATTTCAACACCTCACTGCACAATGAGTCATACTTCCATCTCATAGGAACTGCCTTTAATGGCAAATCAAGTGAGCATTACCCAACAACTATATACAACTGAGGCAGCGCAGGGACTGCTTGCCTTCTCACTAGAGAACAAGTCACTGGAATTTCCAAGAGCCCTGAGGACGAATATAAAAAGATAAATTAATAAATGAATCGAATGTGAACGTGTGCGCTGGAGGGTGTCTGTTGGGTGCAGCGGAATGGTGACTCAGGGTCCTCCTTAAACATTGCAACAGGAAATGGATTTATTAATGATCCCTGTGAAACATGGGGGACGAAACGTTGATGACTTTACCTCAGCATCATCATCCCTGCACTGTGGATGCACTTTCTGTTCGTTTTTCAGTCACGCCATCTTACACGAATGAGATACAATGACTTTCTCTGTTGTTGTGTCATAGTGGACACATTTCACCCATCCTTTACCTTTCACCACTTTATCTGATTCAACGCTGTGACCTCAAATGACCTTCAGTACTCAACTCCTTCTCTCCACTCAGACTATAAAGTTCAGCCTAGTGTATAAACCCATCATAGTCACATTATGAAACAAGTAAAAAGAAACACTTCAAATTCTTCTCGTGGATCTTCATAACTCTTTTTCTGTTGGAGGACGCATTTAAACCTACAGAAAAAAGCATGTGTGAGTCTGTGAATTCTGCCAACAAAACACATGCAATCAGATGGTCTCAGTGCTGAGGTGAAGGGAGAGATTTAAGGAGCCGGGGAAAGTGGAGGGCGCGATAGGAGGAGTTGGCCGGTGGAGTTGCTGGAGGAGTGTATCCGTCAGAGGAGTGAGCTGCGATGCGTTCAGGGGTCAGCGCTGCGAGGCCCTGGGCCGCCGTCCGTGCCTGGCACCTGCAGGAACCGGAGCAGAGGCGCGGGGGCGGAGCACGCTGGCTGGCGGGCGGGCGGGGTTGGGGAGGGAGGGGGGGTGGAGGCCCGGGGAGGGGCAGAGAGTCGTGGCTATTCAGGGAGTGAGGGAGTTGGCCGGCGCAGACCGTTACGCTAACCGCCGAGCTGCCCTGTTCTCTCGCCTGCTGAGTGGCCTCTCCTCCGCTCCGGCACTCCAAAAGCACCGCCGGCATCACCGCTGCCAGCAACTGTGTCCCAATGTTTGACCAGTGAGGTGGAGAAGGTATTCATCGCTACGCAAAACTGTGACTCATGCAAAATTAGTTGGAATGTTTCAACTGCTCACCCTGACATGCCTGTTTTTTTTTTACTCTGAGTCATAGTTCACAGAAACATTTCCTGTTAGGAGCTCTATATTGGCTCAATAGCATAGGGACGTTTTTTTTATGTTGTTTGTGTGGCAAAAAAAATATTTTAAAATAGAATATCAAATAACCTAATTTTAAATGTATCAAAATAAAGAAATTACAGATACACACTGTGTATCAAAATAAAACACGGCATTTTTGTATTTCCAAAATACAAAACACATTCTTTAAAGTGAGCAATGAAATCACTTTCTGCAAACCTATTTGTCCATTAAATCTATTCCTTTTGTCAGTACAGATTAAGTGGACAGTGTTCGAGGGCAACAGCTGCCTATGAAACATGGCATAAATCTGCAAGCAGACAACAGATTATCTATGCTGACCTGTCTGTTACGTCTCATAGCCTAAATACTGTATCAGAGATGTACTCAAAAAGTCACAACTGAACTTGTCAAGCTGTACAAACCACTGAACCTATTGAGAGCCACAGAATGTGGGCTTAAAGCAACCCAATAAATACCTTATATAACGACTTAAATAATAATGAAGTTAAATGAAACGAAACCATATTAATACCATAGCCTATTAACTGCCCTTGTGTATTGATCTAATAGCTGAAGGCATTTTGCAAAATCAATGTATAAGCCACGGAAATTACAGTAAAGTTCTCAAGAAAAATAACAAAGGGAACGTGCCAGAACAACTATACTCAGCAACATTACTCAGAAAGGTGCCTTGTGTATCATCAGCTTTGGAGGACACACTCACACATCAAGGTCAAAGTTGCTCCAAAGTTCTACCAAAATCAGGCAAAGTTATATAAGTGTGGGTGAGCAAGGAACCATGTGGTTAGTGAGTGTGTGTGTGTGTGTGAGAGGGAGTGTTTGGGAGTGTGTGTGTGTGTGTGTGTGTGTGTGTGTGTGTGTGTGTGTGTGTGTGTGTGTGTGTGTGTGTGTGTGTGTGTGTGTGTGTGTGTGTGTGTGTGTGTGTGTGTGTGTGTGTGTGTGTGTGAGTAACCTTCATGTTGCTCACTTTGCACTGGATCATCTTCCTAAATTATATATGATAAATATCTTGATCATAACAAGTCTGAGAAAATCATTAAGTCAGCACCAGTCATTGTTTTGCACTTTTATGATGTCATCATCTCAACATATCACATCACCAAAAGTACTGGTTTTATCAAGTCAGTATTCTTACACATTTGTGTAAAATACAAATTACAAAACACTATTTGGTAACACTTTATTTGACCTTGTCAGTGTACTGTATCTACATAATGAAGTACAGTGTAACAATCTATGTAACAGTATGTAATATGACGTACTTATGTTGTCCACAAGAAATGTATTTTTGTGTAGTACATGTGTAATAAGAAGTGTTTTTTACAATACCAAAGCAGCCTCTCTCTTTATAAGGACAAATGTGCATTTTAAATAACTGCCCATCCGCCCATCCCTGGGTATAAATGTGAGCAATCTATATCAGGATAGATGACTGAGGCCTTTTTGTGACTTGAAATTCATATATTTACAGCAGACAGCTCTCAGCTCACACTTAATACGAAACTGTCAAAAGAAAGGAAATAAAAGGTCCCGTCTCCCATGAGCATAATTTCACCTTGGAGGCCTCATTGCTCACAGTAACTGTGGCTAATTAAAATTGATGTACATGTTCTCTTCCTGTTTGAACACCAGCTCCATATCTTGTACCTACAAACCATATTTACTGTACCGTGTCCTTAATTTAGCGCACCTTCGTCTTTGTATGGGTTAAAATATTAACAGTGTCAGGTACAGTTTGTGTGGGCCGACTTTTTTTGAAGGAGTATTTTACGTGGAATGCATGACAATCACATGGGTCATTAAGTTGCTGAGCGTTTGTTCATTGAGGGATGTACAGGAGCATGGTTTATGGCTCGGCCTCTGCTGCGCTGTCAGGAAGTCTGGGGAGTAGGGGCTCTCCCTCTCTCTCTCTCTCTCTCTCTGTATCTCTCGCTCTCTGTCTCTCTCCCTCCCTCTCTCTCTTTCTCTCTCCTTTTTTCTCTCTCTCTCCCTCTTCTCTTTCTTCCTTTCTCTCCCCAGCAATCTTTCTCTCCCTCAGGCGGGTCATCTTTATCCCCTTAAATGTGGCCCGATCTTCTGAATCATCCCGCTTGTAATTCAGTCGCACAAACATGAAACAGATGACCTTTCCTCTGTCCATACATGACATTCCGACACGGCGTGGCCTAAACCTCCCCAGCTAATCACCTCCTAAAACGTGAATTCGGCTGCCATGCCGGGTCCCTCCACCTAAATCATGAAGCTTTAAAAGTAAGCTAGATCATCTTAAGTGAATTTGAACCAATCCGGTGATGTAGTGCTGGCATTAATTTTGTCATGTCAGGGCCGGCCTCGAAGAGGAGAGAACCTCTGGCTATGGAAGTATCTTCATGACCACCGAATGTCTCTGCCTGTCATTCACTGGTTAAGTGTTGAGGCCGTTTTCATTTTATGTCTGTGTTTTGATGACTTAAACACATCGATATTTCATAAATATTTCATCAACAATATTTCTTAAATAGTATTCCCTATGGGCAATACAATTTTTCAGAACACAAGTACGCAGAACGATCAGTCTCTTTAGCAAATTAGCATATATGCGGTTTCCTTGTTGTGTTCTCTCCACTATGCCATAAAGAGCAGCTGATGGTGTGAAAAGTTTACGTTGAATCAGTTATACTGGGTAACTATGGCCGTTGTATGCAACGGTTAAGATATAGGTCAGAACAAGGCCAACGTAGTTCTGCTTTACAAGGCCATAAAGACAAACAAGATGTTAATCACGAGGCCTTACGCACAGACGGGTAGCATAACGTCCCCAGTTGGATGCTGCTGAATACTGAGACCTTAGAGGGACGGCCCTTCGCAAGAGCCGAGCGGCCTGACGTGCTGAAAGATCATAGTGGGAATAGAGTTCTAGTTCTGTCTCTATGTCTAAATGAGCAGAACAGCAGCATTTGATTTTTTCCATTTTTTTTTTTTTTTTAAAGAGAATTACTGGGCCCCTGAGATGTGTTTGCTTTGAAATGAAAGGTAGCATCCATTTCCCACAGTGCATCCCCCACAGCGGTGTTAAACGGGGATGAGGGTAGGCAGCGTTTCTTGTGCAACTCGTTTTTTGGCGATCACCTTGGCGTCATACATCAGCCCCCTGATGATGTGTGATGCGGCGCCTGGCGGCACTGAGCCCCTCTGAACTGGCCCCGGGCTCGGACTCGCTCTCTCTCCATCAGTACGGCTCGCAATTACTCATGTCCACCGCCCTCCCCTCCCCTCCCCTCCCCACCCCTGAGTCCGCTCTCCGAGCGCTCAAATGAAGTTGTCACTTTCTCCTGGTCTGAAGCTGCCAGGATTCCTCTCTGTCTGCTGTTGAAAGGGGAGGGAGAGGAGTGGAGGAGGGGGTTTGTGGGAGAGGTGGGGAGGGAAAGGGGGGGGGGGAGAAGGAAAAACAAGGCGTCCGAACTCAAAGGCATTCTACAAAGCATTAGGTCATGAGAATTAAATCACACGCTGTTTCGAATTATGAAATGACTCGCCCGTGGAGTATGAAATGAACTCCCTGCGTGGTCACTCCAAGGTCATCTCCAGTCCGCGGAGGAAAGGGGATGATAAATACGCGGGGCAGAACAGAATTATTAAATTTCGGACTTTACCAGTAACAGTAGAGCAAATTAGCAATCCTCACAGACAGTTTGGGTTCCAGCGCGAGCTCGCCGTACGCGTGGGAATTCTGGCTGACAGACGGGCCAAGGGAGTGAGCAAGCGGCCGTCTGAAAAAAAAAGAGAAAAAAAATTAAGCAAAACAGAAATAAGAAAAAAACGAAAGAAAGTACGGGCCTCGGTCCCGTCGTTGGGAGTTATTTTTGTTTGTTGAAATTCAGAAGTGGTCCTGTTCCCCTGGAGGCGGCTCGTGTTTTCCGTGTAGCTCAGCGACTTGGCAGGCCCCGGACTGTCCGTTTCCCACTCCAGCCTCTCCTCCTCCTCCTCCTCCTCCTCCTCCTCCCTGGCCTCCTCCCCACCTCCTCATCACTAGCCTCCATTCCACCCTCCCTCCCCATCACCTCCCTCCCTCCCTCCCTCCCTCACCCCCAGTCTCCTCTGCTGCAGGAAAAAGCTTGCAGCGCCGCGGCGGAGACAGGCTGACTGCGCAGGCGGCCCGAGCAGATGCACTGGAGATAAGTGTGTGTGTGCGTAAGCCAGGCCGCGACCCTCGGCGGCAGGACATTGACCAGATCCTGTCAGGGAGAGGGCAGGAGCGAAGCCCCCCCCACTACCCCCCTCCTGTCCCAGCACTCATTCACTCGCTCCTCCTCCTCCTTCTTCTTCTCTTTCCTCCTCCTCTTGTCTCCCCCTCTCCTATTCCCCTCCCTCTGGCTCCTGTTCCATCCTCTGTCCACCACCACGGACAGTGGTGTGTGTGTGTGTGTGTGTGTGTGTGCGTGGGAGTGGGGGATAAAGTTGACCCATTGGAGCCGTCGCTTTCCTCTTGAGCAGGAGCCTCCCATACACCTCCTTCAGAGGTCTACAATCACAAGGCCTGCCACTCACACACAGACACAGACAGACACACACACACACACACACACACACACACACAATGATGGCCATACATCCTTTCCTCTCAGTCTGCGACTAATGGATGCCGGTGGTGGCGGGCGACAGTGGCTGCGTCTGCGTCATGCAGACAGACAGACAGAGACGCCCGCCGGAGCGCTTATCACAACACTGGGCCTCAGCAGTTTCTCCCTCCTTTTGTGGGCCATTCTGAGGAGCCACAGCGTGTGTGTGTGTGTGTGTGTGTGTGTGTGTGTGTGTGTGTGTGTGTGTGAGGCCACAAACAGGAATAAGGGGACAGAGGCCAGGGAAGAACACTACATGAACACCATGATGTCATGATGACATCCAGAGCCACGACAGCATTACTGGCAATAACATTATTCAGATCAACATACTGGTGTGATATACAAAAAAAAAAAAATCACACAATGTTTAATTTCCAAAACATTTTCATGGAGTGAATTGCTCTGATGAGGACAACTTCACAACATGAGGGAGAAGTCTGCCCCCCCCCCCCCCCCCCCCCCCCAATTCTGAGCTGATGATATACTGTGAATCCTTGCCTGGGGACATGGACCTCTAGCTTGACAGCCATGCAAGCCAACTATTACACTCACACTAGGCAGTGGTCTCCAGTGTTGCATTTTCTCCCTCCTTCTCTGGCACTGACCACTGTTTTCATTGTTCAAGATTAACGTCTCAGTAAGTGGACAAAGCGGTCTGGCCCTTCAATCACACATGTCACCCAAACCTGCTCAAAATAACAGTGCCGGGAGAAAAAAAAGAATACATGCTCCTGTCATAGCACGCCTTCAAGAAATGAAATGTCTTCATGCCTAGAACATTTTTTTTTTTTGAGTGTATTATGGAAATGGAAATTCTTATCTGGAATGTTGCAAACCAGTGGTGTGCAGCCTCCCACTGTAAAAGGAATCTCGTCGACCACAGCGAGATCTCCTCTCTAGCAACAACAACAACAACAAAAAAAAGAGTTCTCACAAACTCAAAATGCAACCTTGGACAAACGCGTGCTGAGAACTGACTCCCAAAAGACAGCTGTAGCTCTCCACCATTGTCCTCTACTTGCCTGGCCCTTCTTCATGTCCACCTATAGCTCCACTGGCCCATACAGGGAGTGAGTGAGTGAGTGGACAAGGCTGCAGCTCTAATGGCTGTGGCTCTGTCCTTAGCGCGCCAGGGGGACAGGCGTGCCCAATGACTTCCTGACTCCGTCTGAGGGTCGGGCCCTCCAGGGGGCACGGGCGAAGATGAAAGCATTGGCACAACTTGAAATGCTAGTGAAAGTATTGAACGTGCTGCTTTGAAGAGGTCCTAATTGGGGCTCCCAGTGAGTTTTTATCTCACTCAGGTTATATTTGGAGCCGGGGGAGAGGCCGAAGATGCCATGGTGTCGCGATGGCTAACTGAGCTGCGCGTCACAGCCCAGTTCTTTCACCACTCACAGTCACCCACTGGTTAATGTCAGTAGAAAACAGCATGTGGAAAAATGCACGTAAAAAGATGTGAAAATTATACATCAGTGATCCCCTAGTAAGAGTTAACTGTTAAAAGCAACTGTAAAAAGCATTAATTTTTATATGCTGTCATTTTGAAGATATTTCTGTCAGTGGCTAGTCTTAAAAGTTGGCTAGTCTTAACATGTTGATACTTATTTTGATGGCTATTGCCACATGTTATTTTGATGGTATATCACCATATTTAGTGAAATACATTTGTTAGCTAGCTAGTAGCCTATCAGTGCCAGAGGTGCTAGCTTTGGTCTTACTAGCGTGGTAAGTCTGTTGGATGTTAGCAAGTTAGCTTGATAGACTATATACAGTAAGACTCACACTCAAGGCCTCTCACTAAAAAAAAAACAGTCTTCTTGCGGGGTTAAAATGTCTAAGAGATCATTTTAGCTGTTCTCTAAAGTCGACAGAGTAACACAAAGAACATGGGAAATTAACCATGCCAAATTAGATGAGGGGAAAACAGGAAATCAATCCATCAACAAAGCAAATCAGTTTGGCAAGGCCGTCTCCAGTTGAGACAATATCTGATGCAGACCTTACTAAATATGGTTTCATTTCCAAAGGTATTCAAGCTAATTGATTGGTCACTGGCCATTTTTGTAGAACACTGAGAGCAGTGTTAAAAAGCTGTCACTGTCAAAAATGGCAGTAATATTAGACTTTGCCCTTTATACACTTCAAGCCAAGTGGATACATTTGTTTGTGTAAAGAACAGGACAGTCTCACAGCCAAAGCAGTGAGCAATATTCTCCGTTCTGAAGGACATGCAGGGGTGAACAATGCTTAGTCCATTTACCCATTAGGCTAATGCACAAATGCTATCAGCAAGGTGGCACTGACTTATCTGGAAGGCAATCCGAAATTTGGCACAGACTTGTCCAAACAGCAACTTTGGCAGGGCGCATGGGGGTAGGAGGGCATTTGTGATACTATTTCATCAGGTTAGGAAAAACACACTCACACTTGCCCAGCATTAGAAAATGTTACCAGTGAAACTGGGATCATGCACAGGGGATTAGTGGTGGACGGTGGTGGTGGTGGTGGTGGTGTGTGTGTGTGTGTGTGTGTGTGTGTGTGTGTGTGTGTGTGTGTGTGTCTGTCTGTCTGTCTGTCTGTCTGTCTGTCTGTCTGTCTGTCTGTCTGTGTGTGCACATTTGAGTGTGTGTCTGTGAGTGTGTTGGGGTGCTGGTGGTGATGGTAACTGGGATCTAAAAAGAGGGTTGGAATGTCAGTGAGTCGTGGAGGAATAGCTGCAAATGAAAGATACCAGCAGCAACAAAATGTCCTGAAGACTAATGCTGTTTAGATTATGCCAGTGCTTCATGGAACAATTCCTTCAATGTGGAGACATGAGGATGCAACGCCTGTTCAACTCCCTCTGAATATTTCAAAATGCCCCATTATGTTTAGAGACCTCTTGCACCCCTAATTTATCTTATATCGTTCAGAATCAGCCATTTGAGTTCCTTAATTGTCTCAAATTTCATTGACTGATTGCTGAACAATGTCATTAATTCCTGGCAAGTTGTATCAAGTGTTTTGCCTCATCCATCAACTCCTTTGCTCAGATACTCATGTTCAGCTTGCTACTTGACATGCTGTAATGTAAAATATGAACTCCACGGGTGTCGGTACTATCAAATATATCGATGCAGTCTAAAGATCTGCATGTGCTGGGAGACTACTCCTCATTACATCGCGCCCTGCGGTGGACAGAAATTACTGCTGTGCCTTTAAATCTCTTTCGGTTTCACTGTGGCTCAATGCCGCAGTGACAATTTCGGTAGACACCTGATTGTCCATGTTCACAGAAAAGGCATGATTCAGTACATGCCTCGCCACACAGTTGATGGTGTAATTGATACACAGCCACAAAGAGTGTTTGTGTAATGGATACACAGCCACAAAGAGTGTTTGTGTAATTGATGATACGCTTTCAGAGATGTCAGGTGACCCGTTACTATAACCACGATGAAGACTCCCTTTATGACACAAACTCATAATAACCCAAAACCCAAAAGTGGTAACATGACATCACAGATATCAGAGGATAGGTCTGAGCACCTGTTGCTGAGGTAATATGACATAAATTCCCATCCCATTGCTTCCATCACCACAAACCTATCTGTGAACATGAACTTTAACACAGCCAGTCAAGTCATGTTTGCTCATCTGAGCGTGCTTATCAAAACAGTTGACCATCCGATTTGGTCAATTGGCGATGAGCAACATTCAGCCCAGTGTTCAGTTGATCTGTCAGGAGGCACATCCGCGGTCTCAGGAACAGCAACAGAGGGCCGATTATCCATGGATACGCAACTGTGGTTCCCTCATTCCTTAGGGCTCCTACTAAGGGAATAGTGTTGTTTTGCTGTATTTTTGTCCCTGTCCCTTTGACAAATGGGAGCTTTTAAAAGAAAGATTTATTACCCCTGAAAACTCTCATGTTTCATTTCCAATTAGGAGAATAAATTGCAGTGTTCTTGTGAGAGTGTTTTGGTTAAATTTACACTAAAATAATAGACTGTCTGCAATGGGGAAAAAAATGACAAGAACAGAGATTTTTCTTTCCCTTACATACCAATATGTCAGTATTAGCATATTTTAATCAAGCCATGTTGGAATTAATATGTGGAGCAATAATATATTAGTGTGGTTAACAGAAGCGATGATATAATTAATAGAATAACATGTTAAGCCATTTTCTTTTCTGGTCAACAGGAACGAAGTGCTGAGTGATTACCCAGACAAGTTTCCCTTTTGTGCATTATGGGATGGAGAGGAGGCTGCTCTTGGATGATGCACGGTGTGTGAGAAGTCTTAGGACAACACTCTTCAGTCCTCACTCTTTCAGATATACAGTACAGTGCAATGTCCCTCTGGCTCCCCCCCCCCCCCCCCATGCTAATTCTCACATGTATCATGTTCGGGGTTTCCGTCCACTCCGACCCATTCCCAGAGGTATAGCAAACTCCGGCTTCGGAGAGAAAGTGAAAATCCTACCACATGTTTTATTCCAGTTGGTAAACCAGCTGATTCTAATGATCACAACTCTTCAGTAAGGCAGATAAGCTAATTCATAAAATCACCAATGCTAACTTCACAGGTAGAAACCCCCCCCCCCCCCCCATACACACACGCACACACACACATACACACACACACACACACACACACACACACACACACACATATACACACCTCTGCCTGTTTTGTGTAGAGCATACGAGCAGTGCAGTGCAGCCTGAAGCCTTAGGAGTGCTGTTCTCCAGGCCTCTCTCTCTCTCTCTGTTTCTGGCACAGCTAGCGTCCTGCTCCCAGGCAGGCAGGCAGGCAGGCAGGCAGGCAGGCAGGCAGGGCAAACAGCAGTTGACAAGTGGAAAATGGGCCGTGTTGACGCTAGCATCCGCTTCTTAGAAGTTCTAAAATATGACCGGGGCCGTGTTTACCTCACGCTCGCCGCGCTTTAATATTTAATCCGACATTTGACTTCACACAACGCAGGAAAATGGGCCATTGTGTGGAGCGGCAAAGTCACTCACAGGGCTGGCCAGAGGGTGTGTGTGGTGTGTGTGTGTGTGTGTGTGACTGTGCCTGTGTAGGTAGGTGTGTGTTTGTGAGTGAGTGAGTGAGTGTGTTTGTGTGTGTCTACTCTACTGTATACACATGCAAACAGCAGAGCAAAGAGAGCTGCGGGGGCAAGCGCAGGTGAGGGGTCAGTTGTGGGTTGAAG